>NC_045448.1:3166146-3203970 GCF_002776525.5 Piliocolobus tephrosceles | reverse complement strand
GGGGACGGTACTGGTACGTAAGGGACACTGGGCAGCAGGGACAGTACTGGCAACAGAAGCGAGGACATTTGTTTGGGGCCAGCCTCCACACCTTTGCAGATCTTAGTGTTTTAATCTACAGAGTGAGCGTTTTGGACTATGTTAAGGTTTTCAAATTTTTAAATAGTAAAATTCATCCACCTTTTCCCCCAACCCCCAAAAAAAGACATCTCAAGAGAGACTTATGTATAAAACAGATCCCGCTGAAATGCTCTGCGTGACACTGGCCCTAGCAAGTCGCCTCTGCAGGCCATGCCCAGTCACCCCGAGGCCCCTCCCTGGAACCCGAGGGTTCTCAGAATCACAGTTTGAAAACATGCTAGATTCGATTTGCATTCCTATCAAATCCTTCCTTTCCTTTTCTGTCATTGCAGAGGAAGAAAGTTCCATCTTTCCCAGACTCATCTTGCGGTTTCACCTCCTCACTCTTTGTGCCCCCTCCCCTGGAACCGCCCCCTGCTCTATCCTTCTGTATGAGCTCCTTCTCTATTTCTTTAAACCCAACATTCTAGTGCTACTTCTTTATCAAAAGAGTAGCTTACCAACGGGGGTCCTCTTACTATCATTCCCTCATCCCTTTATTTATTCAAGAAGACGCTGTGTACCGTTCGGTGCCTGACCATGCTGGGTCCTCAGATGCACTGGTGAACAAGACAGACGCTTCCTGACTGTCACGGTGTTTATTACAGATTTTTCATTTTTGTAGGTTGGCTCTGTCTCCCCCTACAAGTTACAGCATTTGTTATTGACACTGATGACATGTCACCTCCCAGTTCATGCATATAATGAAGTCAGGATAAAATCCAAGTAACTGAGGCTGCTTTGCCAAGGTTCGGTACTTTTTCAAAAACAGGCTTTTTGGGCAAGACTCCAAAGAAGGTTTTTTTTTGGGGAAAAAGACCAGGGATCAAAGGAAGTTAACAATCAAGACTGAGAAGAATATAAGAAACTAACTTTTGAGTAAAATGGGGAGGACTCTATTTTTTTTTTCCTTTAGGCTCTCTTAGGAAGCAAGAGATCTGCTGACAATAGAACACTGGAAAGTAGGAAGTCAAAGAGAAGTTTAAAATCAAAAGAGAGAGACTAAAAAATCCAGGAACCCAGGGCACGATGTCCCTGCGTGACATCACAGTGGAGTGCAGTCCCCGCCTGTGCTTCCCAAAGGCCCTCACACAACCGCAATCTGGGTCATCTCTGTCGGGAGTCAGGCCCCACGCAAAGAGGATCAGAGCTGGGAGCCGGGCCCCACGCGAAGGGGGTCAGAGCCGGGAGCCGGGCCCCACGCGAAGGGGGTCAGAGCCGGGAGCCGGGCCCCACGCGAAGGGGGTCACAGCCGGGAGCCGGGCCCCACGCGAAGGGGGTCACAGCCGGGAGCCGGGCCCCACGCGAAGGGGTTCCAGGTGGCCTGGTCAGTGCAGCAGGCAGCCCCCAACCCATACTGAACCCAGGAAAGCTTCTCAAGTGGCACAGAAATCACAAAACCACACATAATAAGGATGTGTCTGAATTCAAGAGAACTAATCAATTAAGGAAAAAATTTTGTTACTTTGCTAAATGCTATTGCTGAAGATCAAGAAATCACTCCTCGCCTGTGGTTCTGCCTCAGGATTTCGGCCTCACAAACATCAGTCATTTCTGGCAGAATACGGACAGGCTAGACCTCCTTTTCTTTTTTTTTTTTTGAGACGGAGTCTGGCTCTGTCGCCCAGGCTGGAGTGCAGTGGCCGGATCTCAGCTCACTGCAAGCTCCGCCTCCCGGGTTCACGCCATTCTCCTGCCTCAGCCTCCCGAGTAGCTGGGACTACAGGCGCCCGCCACCTCGCCCGGCTAGTTTTTTGTATTTTTAGTAGAGACGGGGGTTTCACCGTGTTAGCCAGGATGGTCTCGATCTCCTGACCTCGTGATCCGCCCGTCTCGGCCTCCCAAAGTGCTGGGATTACAGGCGTGAGCCACCGCGCCCGGCCATCTACCTCACTTTCAAATACAGAGGCAGAGGTGATGGAACACAAAAGGAACTGGAATTATTTTCTTCTGAATTTCACTGTAGTCTTTGTGCAGCGAAGTGATTTACATATCACCGTTTTCACAGAAAAGACAGTCGCTTCTGAGTGGGGACTGAGTCACCTGCTACTCCAAAATAAACCTCAAAACATTTTCATTTTGAAGTTTTCTGTTTTAGTTCATAGGCTAACCTTCACCTGTCATTTCAATGGGCTGTAAAGTTTAATCCTCAAGAAATTTCTAAACTTCTCAACTACTATGTCTTTAGGAACGAAAATTTGCTTAAAATAGGTGAAATCTGTAGTGCAGTGGCTCACGTCTGTAATCCCAGCACTCTGGGAGGGCGAGGTGGGTGGGTCGCCTGAGGTCAGGAGTTCAAGACCAGCCTGGCCATGGTGAAACCTCATCTCTACTAAAAATACAAAAAATTAGCTGGGTGTGGTGGTGCGCGCCTGTAATCCCCGCTACGTGGGAGGCTGAGGCAGGAGAATCACTTGAACCCAGGAGGCAGAGGTTGCAGTGAGCCGAGATGGCGCCATTGCACTCCAGCCTGGGTAACAAGAGCAAAACTCTGTCTCAAAAAAAAAAAAAAAAAAAAAAAAAAAGGTGAAATCTGAAGCCCGGTGCAGAAGAATTAGTAACAACTGAGAAAAACAAGATGGGGAACTATTAGAAAAATAAGTAAATTAGGAAATTCCATTCTCTTTTTTGAAGGATGATAGGTGAATATATGTCCTCCAGACTGTTCACCCAAATCGAGAGTGAGTCCAGGCCATGTGCTGCTGAAATTCAACAGTCAGGGTGAGGGCTGCATTTCAACACGAGTTTCAGACAGCCGGTGGGACTCATTCCCCAAATCAAGGACCTCACTCTCCAAACCCCTTCAAGACAGTGCATTTTGTATTTTTAGTAGAGATGGGGTTTCACCATGGCCAGGCTGGTCTTAAACTCCTGACCTCAGGTAATCCGCCCGCCTCGCCCTCCCAGAGTGTTGAGATTACAGGCGTGAGCCGCCGCACCCAACCAGATTTCACCTATTTTAAGCAAATTTTAGTTCCTAAAATTTGACTGCATGCAGGCATGGGAGCATGGCTTTGCTAAGTCCACTCTAGGCAACCGTCTGGATGAGCAAGAAGAGCAATTCCACAGCCCCCTAAGGAGACGGCACTGGGGAGCTGAGATTCGGCATGAGACGGGGCTCTCGTTTCAGAGTACTTACCCGATGGCTGCCTTAGGATTCCTGAAGGAAATACATACGACAAACTTCCACTATCTTCTCGTTCATTTAGAAAAGCTATCCAACATGATTCCAGCTGTCTTTAAGATTATAAATTCACTGGAATCAAATCAACCTGTACAGCAATGGTCATCCAGTATTAATGATTTATTTTTTATTTTTTTTAAGACGGAGTCTTGCTCTGTAGCCCAGGCTGGAGTTGCAGTGGTATGATTTCGGGTCACTGCAACCTCCGCCTCCCGGGTCCCAGTTCAAGCAATTCTCCTGCATCCGCCTCCTGAGTAGCTGGGATTACAGGAACGCACCACCATGCCCAGCTAATTTTTGTATTTTTAGTAGAGACAGGCTTTCACCATGTTGGCCAGGCTGGTCTTGAACTCCTGACCTCATGATCTGCCCACCTCGGCCTCCCAGACTGCTGGGATTACAGGCGTGAGCCACCGCGCCCAACCATGGATTTTAAAAACCTTATAGAATTCATGACAAAGCTTAAAAATGTTCAGAAATTCACCCATTCAATAAATTTTTTATACACAATGCAGAAAATGCAATATATTTTAAAAACGAACACAGATCATTTCTATTACACATGATGAAGCATACTCGATCAAAGTGTATGCTGCTCTGAGTAATCTGATCATTTCCAATAATGGCTTTTTAACTACTTAGGCTTAAAAGTATCCATGTATTAATATGATGCTTTTTGGTGCACAGGACTGGCATCTACTCCAACAAAATTCTACTTATGTGCAAGAGCTATGAATAATATTCAAAATAATTAATTTCTAGAGAAAATATTATGAAGGCAGGCAGGACTTATCACAACACTGAAATCAAACACATTGTCACTTACGATTAGCTGTTTCAATCCAACGAAAGATTGTTCCACTGAGTCGGCATTTAGGACTTGTCTCTTTGCTGCAGCTTTTTCACCCAGAAAGCGAAGCATCAAGTCTTTAACTGCATCTCCCTGGGAAGAAGAGAAGAAAAATATGTCAAGACAATAAAATGTCAGTTAAACTAACCAGAACGCATAACTAAACAAAATTTCTTTTTTCTCCAGTGGCTTATGGAGGTAAAAGTAATGGTTATAGTATCGTAAAACTTCAATTAACCAGAAGCTAAATTACCACAATTGTTAATAAAATGCGTAATTTTAGAATTGCTCCTTATTCTTTTTATTTTTAAAATTATATCTTTATTCACCACTGATCGGAAAGCATGGTCTTTATTCTGAAGAGGAAACGGTAAATCCTGCCACCTACCACCAGGCTTGCAGTGAGAGGCAAAGCCAAGCCAGCAGAGGGGCCTCAGGTGAGGGGCCTAGGGAAGCCCAGGAGAATGAAGGTGACACTGCTGGGGACCAGGGGCTGCACCACAGAGGGGCCAGAGTCACGCTGGTGCAGGCAGGCCTGAATAGTCTTCCCAAATCCCATCAAGGCCCCATGCTTGCCTGGACCTCCAGGAAAGCCGTGAGGGCTAGGGGTAAAGAAGTCAAATTACCAATGGCCTTCTCTTCAGTGCTGAGGGCACCAGCCAAGCCAAAGGAAAACTGAGACCCCCTTTCACAGCAGGTCCTCGATAGCCTTGCTGAGCCAAGCCCTGCTCCAGGAGCTGGTGGGCTCACTTCATGCTGCAAGCCAGGGAAGAATCCAGTTGCCTCTGCACGGGACTGTGTCTGCCTCCTGACCCAACTCCTCTGATTATACTGATCTTTCGACGGTGCTGAAGAACACTGAAAGTAGAATCTGAAGCATGCCACTTACTTTAAAGGGAAGACACAGAAGGGCAAGGGGAGGGAACCGGTGCTTTTGTGTGGCCTGGGGACAGAAGAGGTGTGTCAATGACCTGTACTGAGCAGGGAGCGATCTCATAGCTGGTGTCAAGCCCAGATGCTGGGCGAGCTGGCCTTCATGAGCCTCAGGAGTCAGCACGGTTCGGGGGCCCCAGGGAAGGGCTTGAAGTTACCAAGTCTGTTGCCTGGGGACAAACTAGTCATCCCAACAGTGCAGAGAAAACTGTTACGGTCCGCGGGCCTAGTGCTGTTTCAGTGGCTGCACCACAGGCCGAGGGAGAGTCCAGGGTAAGTAAAGGCTGCTCACAGGACGCAACGCTCTCCACGGGCGGCAGGAGAAGCCTCTCGCACATAGCGGGGACCGGGACACAGCCCTGGACCAGCTCTCTCCCTTCTGGGGGTGCTGCTGACTGAGGAATGGCACCTGGGAAGGGGCAGCAGCACTGAGGTCCCTGAAACACCTGAGGGAGGGGCAGCCGGGGGGACAGAGCAGCTCAGGGGGAAAGGGCAGCAGCACTGAGGTCCCTGAAATGCCCGAGACAGTGAGCAGCCTGGGAGGACGAAGCAGTGGCTCTGAGGTCCCTGAAATGCCAGAGACAGTGAGCAGCCTGGGAGGAGGAAGCAGTGGCTCTGAGGTCCCTGAAATGCCTGGAGACAGCAAGCAGCTGGGAACTGGCTGGACCTTCCCTGACATGTGCTCTGGGCATCTGGCCCGCAACAGCTGCTGACAGGGACACAGCACAAAGGCCCTGCAGTCTCTCGGGTGAACAGAAGAAAGACTCAAACTAGGACAACCCCAAGATGGGGGGCGGAGAAAGCCAAGATCTCTCCATCCCAGCACAACGCTGCCTCCCAGCCGCAGGGAAGCTGATGCTCATGTGGCAGGCGGGCCACCGAGAGCACACAGTGACTGAGGGCGCAGAGATGCCTGCGTGTCCCCTGCTTGGACTTCACCACTGGCTCAGATCTCTTCCTATTGTTCTCCGACCCTCTTTTTGCTGGGGGAAAAGTAAAGCATAGAAGTTGTTTCTCCTAAGAAGCAAGGTTATTTCAATCTTTCGCTCTCTCTCAAAATGGTGACACTTAAAAGAAGAACAATACCTAGACAACGAGACCAACAGAATCAGAAAAGCTGCTGACGTTGCTTCTCCACGCTGCTGCCTCCCTCTCTACCGGGAGAGATCAACAGCCCGCGGCACGAGGGGCCGGGTGCTTCGGGTCACAGGTCTGTCTCTTCCCTGGGTGCTAAACCTGGTGCTCGCAGAGGCCGACCTCACGTTTTCTCACATTGAGGCAAAGACCTAGGGGCAGCCGTTGTATAATTTCTGCTTTCAGAGTGTAAGGTGAAGTACTTCAAATACCAGATCCACAAAATCAGCTAACTGATCTAGCAGCAATAATTACAGGGCAAAATAAAAGAGTTCAGACCCAGCGCTCCATAAAGCTCTGCAAAAATGCAACTCTTCTCAGACAAAGAGCATCTCAGCCAGAGGGCAGCGAGCTGGGTGAAGAGCAAAATCAAATCGCAACGTCAGGGACGGAGGGCCAATGCAACTCCTCCATCCCCGCAACACTCTCAGTGAGACCACGCTGCAAAAAGCTCTCGCCCTTAAAATTCTCTGTTAGTTAATATTTTAGTTACCACAGCAAGTTCCTGAGATATTAGCATATGCATGACTATGAAATATCCCATCAACGGAGGGCCAAGGATGTGACAAGCATCTTAAGACAAACCTCGCCCTTGCTGTGTCGCTAACGGCACAGGGAGGTGGAGACGCTGGTACTGCATCTCCTCCAGTGGTTACTGTGGGGACAGGAGGGAGCTTTCCGCAGGGCTTTCTAGAGAGCTGTGCTGCTGCACCTGGATGGAATCCAGCTAGAACCAATGGCAAACCATTCAGTGAGGGTCTACTTTATCCAGGGCAAGGTTCAGGGAGCACGAAGGAGATATATGAACATATCACAATCTGGGACTCATCGTGATCTCACCACCCCATTCTCCTGGTCAGGTGCATTTACGGAGGAGCAAGTGGCTGTTCTCACAGCTGACAGGTGGTTAGGGGCCTGGCTGCCTTTCCTGCAATGGGGGAATAGTCTCAGTTGTCCCTTCTTGATTTTCATGGTGAAAGACAAAACAGAAGCCAGAGCAGCGGACTGAAAGCTTACGGGCCTTACTGTCTGGGAAGCCGAAAGGCACAAGTGCTCGTGGGGTAGTGTTGCTGAAAGGCAGCAGGCCTGTACCTGGCACAGAACTCGCTGAGCTTTCCCCACATCGCCAGTGCAGAAAGGTGCCTGTTATCCTCGGAGGGTCTATCCTCTGGCTCCAGTGTTTGCTTACGCCAGCAAAAAATGAGACCACCTGAACCAAGAATCACAACAACTAAAACAAAACCCAAACCCAAACTCAGGGATGTGGAGAAACGGGAACCCTCACACGCCACATCATCGGTGGGGATTCAACATGGAATAGCCATTTTAGAAACAGCCTGGCGGGGCCTCAAAATGTTGAATAGAGTTACCATAGAATCAGCAAGTCCATCCTGAGCTATACATCCCAGATAGCTGAGAACACACAGACACAAACACTTGTGTGTGAATGTTCACAGTAGCATTACTGACAATAGCCAAAAGGTAGAAACAGCCCAAATGTCCACCAACTGATGAGTGAATAAAAAGCAGCAGTAATTTTCTTCTATCCATTTCAGGGTAACTGGGACTGGACTGTCTTGACGTGAACAACTGCAACATTGCTCAGAGGAAATCTAACAACTGTCTTCACACACAGCAAAGGACTGTGACCCGAGAGAAGGAAAACATGACTTGAACTCTTGAACCCAATGGCACTGTTTGGACCACATTGCAGGAGACTCCCACGCAGGGTTTGGGATGTCAAGGAGGTTAAGGTGGACGGGCTGAGGAGGTTGAGACTGTACTCAAATATGCTTTCCCAACATTCTTATTTTGCTAAATTACTAGCAACAATGGAGAGAAAGTGTGAGAGTGTACGTGTGAGAAAGAATAGACAACATTATATAAGTTCCACCTACATAATCCTTTGTGGTTTACTCTAAAAACCCAGCTACAATTTATAACATAATTTACTAGAAAATGGTTTTGGAACCTACTTACAAACTGGATAATTCTCATATCCAGAGACGTAGAAAGGAGGGAGCTAAGCAGAGACAGGGTTTCTGTGGGAGCCCTTGAGTTTACTGCTGATCACTCAGCTATATGTGCAGAGGGTGCAGCTCTGAAGACTGGAAAGGACGGGGCGCTGTGAGCTGGCAAGGCCAGAGCTCACACAGGGCTGCGGGGTGCTGAGTGTGGGTCTGCCATGGATGGGGCACTGTCAGCTGGCAAGCCCAGAGCTCACACAGGGCTGAAGGGTGCTGACTGTGGGTCTGCCACGGTGGAGTGCTGTCACCGAACAGAAGGAGCATTCAGTATAGACTTCAGAATGGTCACCCAAAAGTAGAACCTACTACTCTAAAGTCATTCTAAAAAGCCTAAAAACAGACATGGAACTAAATCTGTAAATAAGTTACTTGTCAGAATAAAGGACAAGTCTTTTCAAAGGAAGATGAAAAAGCTAGACGCACAACCTGAAATCCACACCTTCTAATAAAAAATTACTAGACATGTAAAACATGTGTCCCATAACTAAGAGAAAAAGTACATAAAAATAGATCCAGATATTACACAGATAGTGGAACTTTAACTATTTTTTTCTTTTCTTTCTTTCTTTTTTTTAAAGAGGCCTATGTTGCCCAGGCTGGCCTCAAACTTCTGGGCTCCAGTGATTCTCCTGCCTCAGCCTCCTGACTGGCTGTGACTACAGGCACACGCCAGCACACCCGGCTCAGAAGAGAACTTTAAGGGGTCTCTTATAAATGTTCTCAAGAGCTTAAAGTAAAGCTTGAAAATGATAAGAAAAGAAAAATGATACAAAGAAGAACCACATAAAAATTCCAGAGATAAAAAACACGGAAAAGTCACTGAATAGCATTAGTTGCAAACTAAAAAGTCAGAAGAAAAGATGAGTGAACTTAAGGACAGCGTGAACTTAAGGACAGCAATAGAAATTCTAAACTTAACCACAAAGAGAAAAAGACTGGAAAATAAAAACAATAACAAAAACAGATCCTCAGTAACTTCTGTGGCAATATTAAGCAGTATGTATACTTGGAGGTTCCAGAAGTAGGAAAGAGAAAAAAAAACAAAAAATACCTGAAGAAATAATGACCAAAAATTTCCCCAAATTGACAAAAATGATAAACTCTGAGATCCAAGATGGTCAATGAATGCCGAGCAAGATAAACATAAATCCCATGTGAAGGTACGTCAGAACCAAACTGCTGAAAAACCAGGGATAAAATTGTAAAAGCACCTAGAGGAAAAATACGCAATTAGGCACAGAAGAGCAAGGATAAGAATTACTACAGACTTCTCATCAGAAACTATGCAAGTCAAAAGACAATGGGATGGCATCTTACAAGGTCTAAAAAAAAAAACCCTGCTAATCTAGAATTCTACATACTGTAAACATGTTGTAGATTCAGCAAAAATAAGCTTTAATAATGAAGATGAGGCTGAGCATGGTGGCTCATGCCTGTAATCCCAGCACTTTGGGAGGCCAAGGCAGGCAGATCACTTGAGGCCATGAGTTCAAGACCAGCCTGGCCAACATGGTGAGGCCCTGTCTCTACTACAAATACAAGAATTGGCCAGGCGCAGTGGCTCACTCCTGTCATTCCAGCACTTTGGGAAGCTGAGGTGAGCGGATCACTTGACATCAGGAGTTTGAGACCAACCTGACCAACATGGCGAAACCCCGATCTACTAAAATTACAAAAATTAGCTGGGTGTGGTGGTGCATGTCTATAATCCCAGCTACTCAGGAGGCTGAGGCAGGGGAATTGCTTGAGCCTGGGAGGTGGAGGTTGGAGTGAGCCGAGATTGTGTCACTGCACTCCAGCCTCAATGACAGAGTGAGACTATGTCTCAAAAAAAAAAAAAAAAAAAGATGTAATAATTTTGAAATTAATAAAAGCTGCAAGAATCTGTAGCTAGTACACCTGCACCCCAAAATTAAAATTTCTGCCCTTCAAAAGATACCTAAGAAAATGCAAAAACAAGGCACAGAATAGTAAAAAACATATTTGAAACACTTCTATAGTATATGACAGCTCATTTCCAACTAGGATATGTACAGAACTCTTAAAACACAGTAACAATAAGACAAATATCCAAAGTCTGAAGGATGGAGAAAACATCTGAAGAGATACTTTATAAAGATATACAAATAGCCTATATATCAAAGGATTAATCTATCAGATCCTATGTATCAAGTAGCCTGTATAACCTCAGTCATCAGAGAAATGCAAAAATCGAAAAAAGTTGATTATACCATGGATATAAAATAACTGAAACTCTCATACGCTGCTGATGGAAATGTGAAATAGTGTGCCCACTTTGGAAACTGTTCTATTTCTTATAGAACGAAATGCATACTTATCATAAACCCCAGAAAGTATGCTAGTAAGTTTTTACCCAAGAGAAACGAAAATCTGTCCACACAAAAGACTGTGCTCAAATATGCTTTCCCAACATTCTCATTTTGCTAAATTACTAATAACAGGAGACAGTATGTGTGTGTGTGTGTGTGAGAGACAGAATATACAACTTTATCTCTCTGTAATAAGCTCCACCTAGAGAGCCCTTTGTGGTTTATTCTAAAAACTCTCCTACGATTTATAATATAATTTACTAGAAAATGGGTTTTGAACATACTTACAAGCTGGCTAATTCTTATATACTCAGCAGTGGGAATTTAGTTAATAGCAAAGGCTCAAGGCTGGCAGTAATTACGGATTCTAGATTCAAGATTTTTGGTGCTGGAAGGACTCACTGGAGGAGACTCTCAGCCATCCACCAATCTCTGATCTCCCCTTCTTCTTCTTCTTCTTTTTTTTTTTTTTTTACTTTAGACAAAGTGTCAGAGCGGCTGGAATGCAAAGTTGCCCAGGCTGGAATGCAATGGTGCGATCTCAGCTCACTGCCACCTCTGCTTCCTGGGTTAAAGTGATTCTCCTGCCTCAGCCTCCCAAGTAGCTGGGACTGCAAGCGTGCACCACCACGCCCGGCTATTTTTTGTATTTTTAGTAGAGATGGGGTTTCACCATGTTAACCAGGATGGTCTTGATCTCCTGACCTCGTGATCCACCCACTTCGGCCTCCCAAAGTGCTGGGATTACAGGTGTAAGCCACCAAGCCTGACCCTCCCCTTCTAGTAACAGGACTTCAGTTTTGCCTGGGCATATGACCCCTTACCCAAAGACGATTTCCAGCCTTTCTTGCAGCTTGGTGTGGCCAAGTGACTAAACCCTAGGCAGTGGGATGTGAGTGGACACACTGTCTTCCAGATGATGCAATGGTAAAAGGAATACTGCAGAGCTCTCCAGCCTCTCCCTCTTCCAGATAGCTCCCTCTTTCCCATTGCTATGGGAAAACGCTTCCTGGACTTGGTTGAGGAAGGTGGACCAATCCACAGCGCTGGCTCACATATCTCCAAAGTGTTCCACCGCCCTGAAATAAACATGGATCCTATTCCAGCCACCGTACCTTTGCCTTGCTTTGTTAATGCAGCTGAGCCTACAGCCTGACTGACAGACTTACCAAAACCTTTCATTTTACAGAGAAGAAAATGGAGCCACAGATGTTCAATGAATTCCCTTACGTTACACAGGTTATTGGCAAAGCAACAATTTGAAACCAATTCTTCTAATTCAAGGCTTTTCCTAAGTTCACATACTGATCAGAGATACGCCTGTGTATCAGGCAACTTCTGGGACCCCGGAGGAGACTTAGCTACTCATTCTTTATAGAACACTAAAATTAAGCCATTTGACTTCCAGTTCTTTTTTTTTTTTTTTTTTTAATGTGGGTAAATAGAAAAGGCATTCTATTTTTAAATTTTAGAATATTTAGTTGACAAATACAAATTATATATATTCAAGGTATACAACATGATCATTTGTTATAAGTAGACATTGTGTACTGAATTCCAAATCAAAATAATTAACACAACCATCACTACCCATAGCTACTGTGTGTGTGTATACGTGTGAGGGTGGCGAGCGGACACTTGAAATCTGCTCTCATCAAATTTCAAGTAAATAATGCAGCATTACTAACTACAGTCACCATGCTAAATGTACATTCCGTCCCCAGCACTCCTTCCTCTTGCATAAATGGAGCTCTCTACCCTTTGAGTAACATCTCCCCATGCCCCTCACACTCCCAGGCCCCAGCTTCTATGAGTCCGACTTCTGTAGATTCCACATGTAAATGAGATCACGTGGTATTCACCATTTTGTGTCTGGCTTATTTCACTTAACCTAATGTCCACCAGGTGCATGCATATAGTCACAAATGGCAAGGTTTCCCCTTGTTTTTTAAGGACTAAATAGAATTTCATTGTGCATATTTTCTTTTCTTTATTTTATTTTATTTTATTTTTTAAGAGGCAGGTCTTACTCTGTTATCCACGCTGGAGTGCAGTGGTGCAATCATAGCTCATTGCAGCTTGGAACACCATGGCTCAAGTGATCCTCCTGCCTCAGCCTCCTGAGAAGTTGGGATTATGGGCGCGAGCCGCTATATACCACATTCTCTGTCCTCTCACCTGTCGATGGGCGCTTAGGTTGATTCCCTATCTGGGCTACTGTGAAGAATTCTGCAGTGAACATAGAGCGCAGGCATCTCTCTGAGATCCTGATTTCAATTCCTTTGGATACGTACCCAGAATGGGGGACTGTTAGATCATATGGCAACTCTATTTTTAACTTTTTAGGGCACCTCCATAATGTTTTCCATAATGGCTGTATTAATTCACATTCCAACCAACAGCGTACAGGGGTCCCTTTCTCCACACCCTCACCAACTCTTGCTGTCTCCAGAGTTTTTGGTTAATAGCCATGATATCTCATTGTGGTTTTGATTTGCATTTCCCTGATAATTAGTGCTGTTTCTAGTTCTTTGATTTAAACAGAAATCTTTCTGAGAGGAATAGAATTAGTCATTTTCTACAGTAGGGAGAAATACAACATAAGACAAAGAGGCCAGAACTAAGGCAAACAGGACCTGTGTTCTGGCACTGGCTCTGCAGTGTACTGGCTGCATTACCTAGGGTAAACACGCCCATGGGAATCTGCCTGGACCTCTACTGAGCCACAGTGCACTGAAATCATCCATTTGCAGGTCTACCTTCCCTTGTCTAGGCCATCTGTCCTGGTCTGTGCTGGCGGGTGGGCACCATGCCCTCCTTTGTGTCACGAGGAGAGAGGATGTCTGGGACATGGCAGGCTTGCTGGTGAACGCACAAGTCATTCGGATCTGCTTCCTCATCATAAAAGGAGAAACTGACTGGATCAGAGACCTTTCAGCTTTTTTAAGGAACAGGTGCTTTCCATTCCTTGAAAGCTTTGAGCTTGCTGCAAGGTATTTAGTACTCTTAGCCCTACTCACTAAATGTCATATGCTCACCCCAGCCCTTTTGTCAACCAAAGTGAAACACCTCTGCCCATTTCCAAATGTACCTAAGACCCTTGGACTCCAGCACCCAGTTCAGAAGCAATAGGTTAAGTCTTTCCTGTGGCAGCCTTCAGATTTCCTCTGAGTTACAGTCAGAGGGAGAAGGAAACGGCAAGCATCAGAGGGTTTGAAAGAAAGTGCTAAAGGCCAGACCCACAGATGTTAAAGGAATTTCACAGGAGAGAGGACAAACAAGAGAGAGAAGGGAAGAAACATGGAGAAGAACACGAAAGCCATCTTGGGGGTACAGGGTACAGAGACAAGACCAGGGAGTGGGAGAACAGGTAAGGATTCAGCGACAAATAAATCCAATCCCACAATCCAAATACCCCTGACATCAAAGTCCGGAATTGGTATTCATTAAAAAGATCCTGCAAAGGTTAAATTATGCTTAGTATATTCTGCCTAAGAGGGTAGAGAAGGATGCCTAGACCAATGCCTGGTCAAGAGTAAGCACACAATAAATACAGTATATGAATATTAGTAAATTAGTCAATGAATACTCTGGAAAGACTGCCGTGTAAAATATCCAAAATATGGATGTCTATAGGCTTACACTTCAGTTATCTGAAAAAATTAATTGGCTTCATTTCTCTAGCATGTCACTTCTCTTTTCCTAGAGAATTCACCACTCCTAGGTCTCAGCCATCTATCAATTCAATAAAAATAGTCACAGTCATACAATTGGCTTATTGGCTTACCTACCTGTGTTCAGGAGTGGGTAATGGCTGCACTAAAGGGGGCTGTAGGTCCTTCTTTCAGTTCAGGAAAACAGACACACAGGACCTGAGGCCAGTAAACTGGGAGGTGGGGAGCCCTGCCATGTACAGTGCCATATGGAAACTACTAATCCTGTCCCACAATTTGGTTGCAATAAACTAAAATTGACATGCATATGATTTAATCTGATACATACGTATACATACATTTATAAAAATTTTATCATACTATGCATGCTACATGCTATCTTCTGTCCTGATTTTCACATTTAACAGTATGAGATGAACCTCATTAAATATTGTTTTATATCTTTTTTAAAAATAGACTTTACAATTTATATTATTATTCACCAATGATCAGAGGCAGATTTTATTATTTAGAGCACTTTTAGGTTTGCTGCAACAGTAAGCAGCGTATAGAGATCTTCCGTATACTGCCTGTCCCCCTCAACACACAGCCTTGCCCATTAGCAACACCTCGCCAGAGTGGTCCCCCTGTTGCAACTGATGAATCCAATGATGTGGACACGGACACATCATTGTCACCCGAAGTCCACAGCTTACGTGAGGGCAGACTTTTGGTGTGGTACATTCCACGGGTTTGGTAAAAAAAATAACAACATGTACGCAGCATTAAAGTATCACACAGAATAGCTTCATTGGCTTAAAATCCTCTATGTTCTGCCTGTTCACCCCTTCTTCCCCCAACCCCGGCATCATTTTAAAAACTTACGTAAACATTCCATTGTAAAGATGAGGTGAGTCATATGTAGTCAAGTCTCCTAATAACGGGCTTTTAGATTATTTCAGATTCTTTGCAATTATAAACCACCCTGACAGACATCTCAACAGCTGGTATATGTATACAAGTATGATGAGTTCCTCACAATACATTCCTAAGAGTGGAATTTCTGGGTCAAAGGAAATGCACATGTTGATGTGCATTTTAAAATTTACTTAAATATGTTTGTACTGATTTTGGTCTCATCTGGGCTGCCTTAGAGAGACTATTTTCCCACACTTCAACAAACAGTCAATCATGATTGATAGATGGAAATGGAAATGACTGGAGTGTGATGGCAGCAGGAGGCAGACAAATCTCAGGCAGACAAATTCTAGGCAGACTGGGCGGTCCCCGGTGAAACCTGACTGTCGAGCTCAAGAGTTTAAAGCCTAGCTGCAAGTCCCGGATAAACCCATGGAAGGGACTGAGACCGTCTCGTCCCATGTGGCGCACTTGTATCTGATTGATTACCCCTCTTCACCTATTTTACATATACCTACCCTTCCCCAATTGGTCTTTTCCACTATCGTTCCCACCTTTGAGTGGTGACTTCGTTTTAGCCTTCTTTTTTGCATACTCACAATCAGCACGCACCCCTCCATTCTGAGCCCAAAACGGCCCCAGTCAGCCGCATCAGGAGAGAGACCACCTGACTTCCGGTGGGGGACCACCCTCGCCTCCCCTCTCGGCTGAGAGCTGTTTTGTGCTCAATAAATCTCTTGTCCGCCCTCCTCACACTCTGGTTGTCAGTTTAATCTCGTTCTCTTGGAGGCAGGACAAGAACTCAGGACTCCGCGGAATGCAGGTACCAAGACAGCAATACCGCTGTAACCCTCCATCCCCCACTGCCTTCGGCCGCCCCACCCAACGGGAAGCAATGGTCTGTTAATGTGCCCGTTTAGAGCTGTTAAGATGCCCGTAAGTCCGGCTGCAGACGCCGGTCGAAAAGAGCCGTGTGGACGCTCTAACATCCCTTCTAGGGCTTCGGGGTTGCGGGCGTCGCTGTTTGGGCGCCACGGTGTTCCCCTCGCCTGGAGGCGGGAGTCCACTGTGCGAGTCACTTGTCACATGCCTGGTCCAGCTACAAGCCCCGTGTGGAGCCTACTCCTGTGCTGGCGGTTGGAGAAGCCCCAGGACCCCTGCACTCGGTCGCTCGCACAACCCTCCTGCTGAGGGCTGAGAGCACAGTCACCGAGACCACGGGATATGCCAAAGCACAAGCCAGGGCGGCCCGGCAGGCCTAGAGGGCGAACCTGGGCCAAGAGGCCCGGGTCGGGGCATCGCCGACCGCGGAGGTCTCCGGCTGGCAAAGCGGCACCGAAAAAAATCCTGCGTTGTCTTTCATTACCAGTGAGATCGAATATTTGCATATTACTATTTAGCTTAACATTTACATATTTCTGTGATTTGTTACTTTTTGGGTCACGTATATTTTTCTTATTCAATCTATAAAAATTCTACATCAGGCACGTTACATGTTACAGGAATGTATTTTTCCCTATTTTAAAGAAAGAAATGGATTTATCAATGACCGGAGTTCAAATGTCAGATGGATTACAGGACATGGAGAACTAACTGAATTACCGTAGAACTGTCTGCCTTGCTGGTATTTATTTCTACATCTCTCAGTAGCAGTCCATTAAATACAGTCTGTTGGGGAAACCAGCAGATCCTAATTACCCAGGCACAGAGGAACACAGCCGCTCACAATCGGATGTTAGGAGCTGCTGAAAACAAGGCCTCCTCCGTCCCTTGAGGGGCACTACGCGTATCTCAGAGGCAGAGGGGAGGCGCGGGCTCACCTGGATGTTGTCGAACCTGAGGCCCGGCATGGTAAGGTTCTCCTTGTCCACGAACACGGCGCCGCGCTGCTGGGCGGCCACGGCCCGCAGGACTCCACGCGTGGCCTCGCCGGGCAGCCAGGCGTCGTTCCTCCGGTCCATCTCGCTCATGCTCAGGGCGGTGGCGAAGGGGTCGTCACTCCCCGCAAACACTGCCTGGATGTGCGCGAACGGCTCTGGCGACGCCGGGGGCGCAGCTGCCTGGGGCCCTCGCACGGCCGCGGGTTCGGGGCGCCCCTCGCTCCCGGGCACAGACAGGGGAGGCGGGCTGGCGGGAGCCGGGGAGCCCGCGCCGGGGTTGCTGACGGAAACGAAGGCGGAGGTCGTGAAGGAGTCGAAGAAGTCCGAGGCCAAGGAGTGGCTGGCGGCCGTGTCTCCGAAGAACGTGCTGAGGCTGGGGCTGGGCTGCACCGCCTGGGGCGGCGTCCTGGCCGGGGCCTCGCTGGCGCCGCCGAAGCTGGGCGACTTCACCATCTGCGGCTCGAAGCCGTCCCTGGGGGCCGCGGGCGCGCGCTGGCTGAAGATGGTGCACACTGGGACCGGCTCCGCCACGGGCGGCTCCTGCTCCGGCCGCGCGGCGGCGCTGCCGGGGACCTCGCCGGCCGCATCCTGCCTCCGGGCCCCTCCGCTACTGGGGGCCGCGTCCTCGGGCGCACAGTCGCCGTCGACCTCGCCAGTGGGACTCGGGGTGCTGGCGGGCCCCGGGCCCGGGTCGCCTTCCCCTCCGGGCTCAGCTTCTTCCCGCGCTCGGCCCAGGTCGCCCGCGTCGCCCTCGCTGTTGTTGGGGGAGTCGGAGATGAGGACGCTCTCCATCATGTGCTCGTTCAGCTTGTCCGCCAGAGGACTCGAGCCTTCCGACGCGGTCTCGTTCTCTTCGGATCCAAACTCATCTCCGCCAAGATCGATGGTTTCCTCGTGGAAGAGCGACCCCTGCTCCTCGGGGGGCGCGAGCTGAGGGGGGTGCGGGGCCTCCGGGGCCGGGGTCTCCTCGCCGCCGCCAGCGTCCTCCATGTCCCTGAAAGCAAAGACAGAAAGAAGGCCCCTCAGTGTGATCTTCGTTTACCTCAACCGAAAAATGCCTATTGCTTATAGACTCAAATATTCGACTCAGACTTCCATTTCTCCAGCTTCTTATCCATGTGCTTCTGATGATGGTAAAATACACATAACATTTACCGCTTTAAGTTCAGTAGTGTTAAGTGCATCTACATTTCTGTGCAACCAATCTCCAGAACACTTTTCATGTTGCAAAACTAAAATCCTATCCCCATTAAACATCCCCCCCCGTATACCCATCTCCCCTGCCCGGAACATCCACCATTCCACTATAAAATAAGTGGAATCACCCGATAATCGTCTTCTTCTCACTGGCTGATTTCACTTAGCATGAAGTCCTCAAGGGCTATTTACACGACAGTTTGGTCTGTTTCCTTCCTTTTTATGGATGAAAACTACCTAGGGTGTGCGTACACTACATTTGGTTTATCCAGCTATCTGTTGATGAACACGTGGGTTGCTCCCATCTTTTAGCTATTGTGGGTACTCCTGCAATGAACGTGGGTGTACAAATATCTCTTTCAGACCCTGCTTTCAATCACTTTGGGTATATACCTAGAAATAACTGCTGGATTATATGGTAATTCTATTTTTAATTTTTTTTGAGGCACCAAAAATCTGTTTTTCACAGTGGCTGAACCATTTGTCATTCCCACCAACAGTGGACAAGCGTTCCAATTCACATTCTTGCCAACACGTGTTACTTTGTTTTAATTTTATTTCATAGTGGTCATTCCAATAGGTGTGAGGTTCCAGCCATATAAACACTATTTTATTCTGAGACTCAGCTAAGTCCCTCCTCTTCCATGAAGCCCTCCCAAGACTCTTCAATTTATAAGTCTCTTCACTCTTCCCCATGCTGTCCACACCCCTGCCCCAGCTCATATTATCTGCCTAGCTCTGGAAATCTGAGACAGTGAGAATGAGAGAAAAACTTACACAGTAAGAAAACAACAGCACGCTCACTGAGCACTGATGGCTGAAGCTGACAACACAACTAGCTAACATTTATCGGCACATGCTATGCCCCTGGCTATATACACATATGCCTATGCGATTCGCAGGACGCCCCTCCGAGATAGCTGCTAGCACTGTCTTCGTTTCACAGATGAGGACACTGAGGCCTTGGGAGGCTATGTTAGCCAAAATCACAGAGCCAGTGAGTGGGGAAACCAGGACCAGCCGAAGCTGGCATGTTGAGGGGCCACTGGCTGGTAGAGGCCACAGAATGAAACAAAGAGCTCGAACTGTAAAAAAGTATCTGTTCCTTTCCTTGAAAAACTTTTACTTTATGTACTTTTACTGTCATAGTGAACAAATTCAAGTTAAGGAAATCTAAGAGACTATGATAAAAGATAAGGGATTTTTTTCAGAATAAAACAACACGTACTTTTACTTAAAAAAATGACACTTAGCTGATCTCTAGATAAGACTACACTTTTCTCACTGTCAACACTTCGATCACAGTATTCCCAATGAGTCAGCCTTCCCAAAACATTATTTTAAAGTAGTTAATCCAAGTTATACATTTGAAGAAGTTTCCGGTTCAGCCTGGTCAGTTACTAATTCCCTATAATTGTTAAGTGTAAATTAATAAAAAAATCAAATGAAAAGGAGTAAAACCTTTGTTTCCTGCCACGTTTCACCGCGAGCCTGAAGAACAAACTGCCCTAGAACCCCAAAGGGGGAAGTCCCCTGGGCATGGTAAGGCTGCTCCTTCAGGTCCCACCTGCACAAGGATAGAGGCTGGGCACAAGGAGCAAACCAGCAGCCTGAGGCAGTGCCCTCTGTAGTCTCCCAGCAGGACCTGAAGGCACTACCATGGTCTGCGTATTTTTTTTTAGAAATAAGAATTTATTTCCATATAAGCTAATGATGAGAGAAAGGGATTTTCCCTCCCTCTCATCTCCCGTCAGCCCTAAAAAGATTCTAGGTTCTAAAGCTAATTCTGATTCAATCTCACAGATTTAAAAAGTTGTATTGCCTTTGTGAAGAAACTTTTTTAAAGAAACAATTCTTACTATTATGAAGATGAAGCTGCTTTAAATCTCTAAGATTTAGGGAAATCTGTTTATCAGAGATATAATAACAAATAACATCGCCTAGAAAAAATTACCAAAATAATAAAAATTAAAGTAAAATGCTTCTAAATTATAAAGCTTAAAAACTTTATAAAATGTAAAATAAAGAGAACTGATAAAACAGGAATGTCCAAAATTTTCATTAATATCTGCAGACCACTTTTGAGAAGAGAATAAAAAAATAAATGTTATTCTTAAGTAAATACCAAAGTAATAAAAAGCCCTAATAATTTAGGGCAGGGATGATCACTTTTGCTTTCACACAAATAAAATCTAGATGCAGGAAAATGCTTGTAAGGATCTGAGGGTTTCTTCTCTAGAAAATCAAGAGGAATGTTCAAATAAAAATGATACAAAACATGATTTAGATGACGCCTTTATGAATGGGAAGACATAAAGTTACATCTATATAAATTATATACATTAGATTTTGTGACAAGGGACATATAATTTTTAGCAAAATAGCTTCTTCACTTTAAGGGTTTCCGTACTCTAATCTTATGCCAATGTAAGGTTCAAATGCAAAGCAGACAGTAGTAATAACCATGTGTATATGACCAGATAGTTCTGTAACCATAAAAAAAGTACAACTAGTAGTTAAGTCTCCACAAAGAAAATCTAGAGTCCTGACGGTTTTCCAGTGAATTCCACCAAAGATTCCGTACAGATAATTCCTACGGTACAAAAATTCTTGCAGAGAAGAAAAAAGACACATGACCCAATTCACTTTATAAGGCTAATATAACCTGAGACCAAAATTTGACAAGGCCATCCTAAAAGGGAAACTATCATCTCAATCATGAACACACATGCAAAAATCTTGAAATATTAGCTAACTGAATCAGCAATGTATTTATCTTCATACCAAACTCATGTTATCCCAGAAATGTACTGTTGGTTTAATGCTAGGAAATCTTTTGATGTAATTCAACACACTGACAGATTAAATAATAAAAAGTACATGACTATCTCAATAGATGCACAAGAAAGTATCTAATAAAATTCAGCATCTGCTCAAGATAAAACCTGTCAGCAAACTAGCAACAGAACGCAACCTCCTTAATGCAGCCTCCTTAATGCAACCTCCTTAAAGCAACCAAGGGTATTTACCAAAAACCTAAAGGAAACCTCAAATGAACGGTGAAACGTTTAAAGCCTTCTCTTTAAAAGTAGAAAAAAGATAAAGATGTCCTCTTCAAGATTTTTATGCTGCCTAATACTGGAGGCCTCAGGCAGGATTAAGACAAGAAAAATAACTAAAAGCTACAATAAAAACTGAAAAGAAAAAAATATAAACCTTCATTCTTTGTGTATGATTATTTATGTAGAATACATCAAAAATCTATGGTATAAAGACTGAACTATTGGGCCGGCCACGGTGGTTCATGCCTGTAATCCTAGCAATTTGGGAGGCCGAGGAGGGTGGATAACCTGAGGTCAGAAGTTCAAGACCAGCCTGGTTAACATGGTGAAACACCGTCTCTACTAAACATACAAAAATTAACCGGCCGTGGTGGCGGGTGCCTGTAATCCCAGCTACTCGGGAAACTGACGCAGGAAAATTGCTTGAACCCGGGAGGTTGCAGTGAGTCAAGATCGCGCCATTGTGCTACAGCCTGGGCAACAACAGCAAAACTTCACCTCAAAAAACAAAACAAAACAAAAAACAAGACTGAACTATCACAAGGGAATATGTAGCACACATTAAGGGAAGAGATGATTTCCCTCAAGTGATGTGTCAACAAATCATGCATCTGGGAAAAAATAAACTTGGAAACTTGCCTCACCTCAGACACAGTATCAATCTCAGGGACATTAAAAACTTAACTGTGAAGGCTGGGTGCGGTGGCTCACACCTGTAATCCCAGCACTTTCGGAGGCCGAGGCGGGCAGATCACCAGGTCAGGAGTTCAAGACGAGCCTGGCCAACATGGTAAAACCCCATCTCTACTAACAATACAAAAATTAGCCAGGCGTGGTGGCGGATACCTGTAATCCCAGCTACTCTGCTACTCAGGAGGCTGAGGCAGGAGAATCACTTGAACCCAGGAGGCGGAGGTTGCAGTGAGCCGAGATCGTGGCACGACACTTCGGCCTGGGTGACAGAGCAAGACTCTATCTCGGGGGAGAAAAAAATTAACTGTGAAAGGCAAAACTTCAAAACTTTCAAAAGAAAATATAAGATAATATATTTTTAGGGTAGGGAAAGCCTCTTAAACTAGGCATAATAAATAAGTACAAACCATAGAGGGAAAATGGATACATTTGCTATATTAAAATGGAAAGTTCTATCATGAAAAGCCTAAAAAAAGTGAAACAAATGTATCATTAAGAATCTAAAAAAAGGGAAAAAACTGAGAAAGGATTAACACAAAGAATACATACAGAATTCCCACAAATTAATACAGGACACTAAATGATCCATAAGGAAACTAAGCAACAGGGCTGAAAGGGGTGTACCTTTGAACATTCATGTTGAGAAACCACTTGGTATTATCTAGCAAAGTTTAAAAAGCACATGTCTTATCACTTCAATAACTATACATTTTGATTTTTCCCAGAACAATTTTTCACCCATGGTTTAAGTTATTACTATTATTTTACTAGTATTGTTATTTTCTGAGACATAGTCTTGCTCTGTCACCCTGGCGGGAGTGCAATGGGACGATGGTGGCTTACTACAGCCTTGACCTTCTGGGCTCAAGCCCATCCTCCTGCCTCAGCCTCTGGAGTAGCTGGGACTACAGGCGTGCGCCACCACACTCAGCTAGTTTTGTATTTTTCGTAGAGATGGGGGCTCAATATGTTGGCCAGGCTGGTCTCAAACTTCTGGGCTCAAGTGATCCTCCTGCCTTGGCCTGCCAAAGTGCTGAGATTACAGGCGTGAGCCACTATGCCTGGCCTCAGTAAAATCATTAAGTGTCTCCTTTCACTCTTAAAGGAGTCTTGGTTGAGACAATAAATATGTGATCATAGTACCTAGGACCTAGCAATTCCACTGCTAGATACATAACATGGAGGAATACCTGTACATGAGCAGTGTAAGCTATGATGCTGACTTTCATAAATAACAAATCAAAATACCTTTCTTCTAAGTCCTAAAAGAAAAAGCAGGCTGGACGCAGTGGCTCACGCCTGTATTCCCAGCACTTTGGGAGGCCAAGGCAGGCAGATCACAAGGTCAGGAGATTGAGACCATCCTGGCTAACATGGTGAAACGCTGTCTCTACTAAAATACAAAAAATTAGCCAGGCGTGGTGGCAGGTGCCTGTAGACCCAGCTACTTGGGAGGCTGAGGCAGAAGAATCGCTTGAACCCAGGAGAAGAGGTGGCAGTGAGCCAAGATCGTGTCACTGCACTCCAACCTGGCGACAGAACAAGACTCCATCTCAAAAAACAAAAAAAAAAAAAAAAGAAAAAAAAAGTGGAAATAAACACTGCCTGTAGACACAGTAATAAGTAAATAAGTAGACTGTGGTATACTAAAACATAAAATATTAAAATAGCAGTAAAAATCAGTGGTGAACTGTTCCATATCTAACATATAAATTATGTTTGGATCTCGCAAATACAATTTTGCACAAAGAATGAGTAGAAAAATAAACAGCATGACTCTGTATATTCAAAAACATGTTAATGAAACAAAAGTGTTGAATCCAAACACTTTTTTGTGTTAGGAACACAAACATATTTGGTCAAACTACAAAGAAAAGTCAGGATATAGTAACAGCCACTTTAGTGAGGGAGGGGTGGAAGGTGATGGCAGGAGAGCTTGACTGGGGAGGGACACACGAGAGTTTCAACTCATAGGGAAATGGTCCCCATCTTAGGCTGGTAATGGAAGACTGGGTTGACTGGATCTTTAAATCTCACATGCGTGTTACAGGCAGTCTTTATATTTTGTAATTAAAAATGGAAAAACACAACTATCTGTTCTTGATTTGTACGTGATAGAAATCATCTTTACTCCCTCCTATCATTGGCTTTATTTTTATTAAACCATAAATAGGATTTTAAGCTTACATAAGCTTACAGAAGCTTTGCATCACAGTGCAGCAAAGAAATCTGACTTTCTCCTTGTCCAGCTGAGGGCTTTGCACAAGAATGCGCTTAATTAATTGTTTACATTTTTTTTAAATATTAAATTTAAGCAATTCTGTATCAGAGAAATAAAAAGTTCCTAAGAACATTTAAAACTTGGTTTCTCAGGTTCATTTTCTGGACACAGACACTCTGCAAATATAAATCTTTTACCAAACTGCAGTCATGTAAAATTTCTTTCCATAGGGCACTAGGGTGTGTAGTGGAAATCTAGGTAGCATGTATTAATAGAAGTATCCATGTAATGAACACTCACTACAGATCAAGCATTTTGCCTGTATTATTTAATACTCATCATAAACTTATGAAGCATTATTATTACCTCCATCATACAGCAGAGAAGGCTAAGTGATTTGCCTACCATCACACTGACAGTACCTGATGGTGACAGGCTACCCACACAGGGTCTTCTGCCAATGCTCTTTTCTCTGTGCTGGTCACCTCTCAGCTCCTCTTGCAAGGTTGCTAGGCAGGGGTGGGCAGAAAGAGCTCTGAATGCAGGGTCTCAACTGTGTTGACTTTTAGCTTCAGGACCAAGTGAAGTAACCTCTGAAAATCTTGATCTTTTAGATGAGGTTGGTAAATCAGAATAAAGAGGTTTAAACAGTGGCACCCATGCACAGGCATCTTTTAAAGTGTGAAGAGCTGCACAGATAGAAGCATAGTAATTCATTTGAAGGATAAAGCAGACTGGCAACACCCAGTTTAGTAACCGTGAAGCTCCAGCCAGAAATCACAAAATGTAAGAACTGAATGAGTAACACTGTGTAATATTTCATTTGCATTTACCCTGTCCCTCTCCCACCCCAATCCCACGACACGGGCCTGGCTCGTTAACTGCCACTATCTTCTGAATTTGCGAAAAGTGTTTGAATCCCAAGACACCATATTTTCAAGTAGCCATAAAAAAGGTACAAACCCTAGGTCCAAGAAAAATTTTCCTTGGGGCTAAACTCTTTCGTCGTCAAGAGTGAAAAAATGACACATTAAAACACATCTTTGACCCTAACGCTTTCTGTTGAATAAACGCTTTTTCGGTCTTCATAGTAAATATACTCTACAATCAGTATGTGTAGCAACAGCGGACATTTACAGTGACTCAAATGCTTTTACACTGCATTGCAGCCTCACAATGCTGAGTTTGGCAGGCAGGTCATTAGTAACCTCTTTCCGCAGGAGGATGAATTAACCCTAAGAGAAGTTAAGGGGCTTGCTGGGGGCCAGGCTGGCACCGAGCCTGGAGCTGGGGGTCTCGGGGACAACTGGACGCGCGCCAGCAGGTAGCTTCCCACCCGCTTCGCACCAGCTTCCCCTCCCTGTAACCTCCGCGGGCTGCAGAAACGCTTCTAGCCCTCTGCAGACGTGGAGAGCGAGGGCCGCGGCGGCGTGGAGCCTGGCACAAGGCCCGCGGAGCACAGACGCCCTCGGGTGGCAGGCGACCCCGCGCCCGGACCCCACGCCCATTCTAGCATCGGCCTCAGAGAAGGTCCCCCGGGCTGAGGCCGAGGCCGGCGTGCTCCCTCCCCAAGGAGGCTCTACACGGTCCCATCCCTTCTTGACTGCCGAGGCCCTGATCCTCACCTGCCACCCGCCCACTGGGGCTGGGGGAAAGGGGTCACCTGCGGCCGTGACCAGGGTCCGGGAAGAAGGTGACAGAAGCCAGGAATCCGAGAGGAACCAGCAGCCCGGGCAGCCCTGTGCGCCTGCGCGTGCCGGGCGGCGGCACGCCTACTTCCGCGCATGCCTGGTGCAGGAACCCGTGGCCATGGTCCCAGGCCGGAAATGGGGTTCGTTTCCGGTTCGTCTGCTGCGAGCCGGGCCCGGGGCCCAAGGTGTGAACGCGTCCAGGCAACCAGGAGCCGGTAGTTGAGGGAAACGGACCCTGGACTTTTGGGAACGGAGTGGGAACGGAGACTACACTCCATCTAGCCTGATTCTGCCACTCAGAGGCAATAGGCAAGCCCACCTTGGCCTTCCTTGGCCTTCCAAAGTGTTGGGATCAGGCCCACCTTGGCCTTCCAAAGTGTTGGGATCACAGGCATGAGCCACCGCACCCAGCCCGTGTCTGCTTTTAAGTAGGCAAGCCTGTGGCAGATGCGGCGGGTGAAAGGGAGTCCCTCAGCCTATTTTTATTGGCCAGCATAGCCTAGAAATCAATGTTTCTAGGGATTTGTCTTTGTGTTTATCTGTATTTTGTAAGTTTCTTACCATGCAGCTGCAGTACTTGTATAATAAAATTGATGATAAAGATATCAGTGATAGGTGGGTGGATTTAATCCCGAATATGAAGGCCCTGTTAGCTCCGCAATATCGGCAAACGGAGTGGTTTAATAGGATGATTTTCATGTCTGGGCCATTGCTTACTTGCTTTCTTACTTTTCTTACTTTTTCTTTCTTTCCTTTTTTTTTTAGACCGAGTCTAGCTCTGTCGCCCAGGCTGGAGTGCAGTGGCACGATCTCGGTTCACTTCAACCTCCCCTTCCCGGGTTCAAGCTATTCTCCTGCCTCAGCCTCCCGAGTGGCTGTGATTACAGGCGCTGCCATCACGCCCGGCTAATTTTTGTATTTTTTTGGTAGAGACGGGGGTTTCACTGTGTTGGCCAGGCAGGTCTCGAACTCCTGACCTTGTGATCCACCCGCCTCGGCCTCCCAAAGTGCTGGGATTACAAGCGTGAGCCACCGCGCCCGGCCTGCTTGATTTCTAATGTAATCTCTTAAAATCTCATCCACTCAACAGATATTCATCCAGCCTTAGCTCCATACCACGTGCCGTGCTCAACCGAGCAAAACCAGACCCAACCATTTCCGTCACGGGGATCAGTAAAGGGTAGAGGGGAAAGCTAATCACAGAAATTGAGGAAAGATGCGGGGTCCTGGAAGCCCTGGTGGAAACAGGCTAGCGGCGTGGTTCAGCTATCATGTATTTTGGAGTCCTTGCAATGCCATTTCTGCTGGCCCAAGGCCAGGGCAGGAACTTTGGGCGGGATGCGTAAGAGGGGCGGTCTCTCCACCACAAGTCTTCATTGTTTGGAGACCTCTAGGAACCCCAGGGCCTTCCCTTCCGACTCCCATTCGGAGGCATATGCTGGTCCAGGACCACCAGTGGTGCGGTGCCGGCTTTCATGATAACCCCATCCTTGGTAGGGCTTCCTTTGCCACACAGTGCTGGGCACCTGCAGAAATACATTTGGCATGGCCTTGACTTAGGGCACCTGGGGCCGAACCTAAGGGAGTCAGACAGCTCAGGTGCCCATCCTGCTACCCAATGGACCAAAGCGCGCTGCGACTGTGTTACTCAACTTTGCAGCGTCTCATCTGTAAAATGGAAGTGTAACAGCTTATTCATAGGGTTGGATGAAGCTCCTTATGGCACTGCGTGTGAAGCGTTGACCCAGCGCTTAGCAACGCCAAGTACAGTACAAATGACAATACATGGTGGCGCCCAACTACGGCGCGAGCGATTCTCAGATGCGATGGCTAGCTAAGGCTAATCGCCGCTTGCTGCGGACAGTCTGCGTCCAGAGCCAGCCTCCGCAGTCCGCTCCGCCCACCACCTTATTTCCTCTTGGCTGGGTTCTCACCTCCAGTAGCCAGCGAGCTGAGAGCCCGGATGTGAGCCCAAGTGGGCATGCGCAAAAGCCAGCGCCGCTGCCATTGGTCGCTGGTGAGGAACAGATTGATGACACATCCGAAAAATAGGAAGTGGCCACTACGGAAGCTGTTCTGGTCCAGAAAGGCTGCCAGTTTGGAGTCGTTTGCTGCGCGGAGGGAATGAATGGGCGCTGGGAACACGCCCGCTAGGTGGGAACGCGCCAGCCGTAGCGAGGGCCTTAGCGTGTGAGTGGCCTGGGTCTGGTCGCTTCCCCGCAGCATGGAGGACGATGCACCAGTGATCTACGGGCTGGAGTTCCAGGTGGGTCATTCGGAGGGCGGCAGGTGCTGCTCGGCCTGGCTGCTGACAGTATGAGCGGTCCCATGGTGACTTCGGTTTGCGGATCTCCCACCAGCCCTGCAAGGACCCGTGTCTAGTTCCCATTTTGCAGAGGAGTAAACTGAGGCTTCAGGAGGTTAAACGGTTGTACTGGATAACAGGGTTGGCACAGCCAGCCTGCCTCCTTCCCCTTCGCATCCTGTTCCGAACATGACTTCTGACCTGGAAGTTCTCACTCACTTTGGTGGACTCATTTGCTTACACGCCTACCTTTTCCTCTAGAATTTGAGTCCCTGAAGGGACTGTATATTCTTTTAAAAAAAATCGTTTGATTTTGAAACAATTTAAAGTATTTAGAAGAGTTGCAAAGATACATAGAAAGTTCTTTACCCTCCACCCAGCTTCCCTTAATGTTACCACTTTACATAACCATGATAC
Source organism: Piliocolobus tephrosceles (assembly GCF_002776525.5). Taxonomy (NCBI): domain Eukaryota; kingdom Metazoa; phylum Chordata; class Mammalia; order Primates; family Cercopithecidae; genus Piliocolobus; species Piliocolobus tephrosceles. The sequence continues at coordinate 3,175,355 of NC_045448.1, read as the reverse complement.
ATTTATTAAAGCTTAGAAATTAACATTGGTACGCTAATATTAAGTGTACCACTAATATTAAGTGTTACTTAATAATTAATAATTAAGTATTAAGTAACTGTCTTCGGATTTAACTGTTTTCACACTAGTGGGGGCCTATTTTTTATCTTGTAGTTTCCAGTGCCTATTCATGACTGTCACACAGTAGGTGTTCAACAAATGACTATCAACTGAATGAGCCCCCAGAGCATAAGCAATGCACATGGCAGTTCAGGACAGCAAGAGAGCTGACGTGGATAGAGCAAATGCGTCAGGGGGAGTGAGGTGGGGGATGAGATGAGCAGGGGAGGAAGATGACGATTGTGTAGGGCCTGTTAGAGCCCTGTACTGGTTTTCATCTATTCAAGTAGCTTTTGAGAATGTATTATGCCTAAAGCACTGAGGAACAGATAAAGAGATAGAAACACAGTTCACTGCCACATGAAATACTTGATACATAATTTTGTGCAGCAATATTTGTTAAAGATATAAATGATGTCTGTTTTTTTTTGAGATGGAGTCTTGCTCTGTTGCCCAAGCTAGAGTGCAGTGGTGTGATCTCGGCTCACTGCATGCTCCACCTCCCAGGTTCAAGCGATTCTCCTGTCTCAGCCTCCCGAGTAGCTGGGATTACAGGCATCCGCCACCACACCCAACTAATTTTTGTATTTTTAGTAGATAACGGGGTTTCACCTCTTGGCCTGGCTGGTCTTGAACTCCTGACCTTGTGATCTGCCCACCTTGGCCTTCCAAAGTGTTGGGATCACAGGCATGAGCCACGGCACCCAGCCCATGTCTGCTTTTAAGTAGGTTACAGTCAGAGAGGCAGCAGCGTTAGTAAAATAACATATGCTACCCAGACACCTAAGTTTTAAATCTTGACCCTAGCACGTATTAACTATGTGACCTTGGGCCTCAGTTTCCTTTGCCAATAAAATAAGCATCTCCCCCCTGCCACCCAGTGGCTGTTACGAAATTAAATGAGTTAATACACTTAATTGAAGCACTTAGAACAGTGCCTGGCACATAGTGTGTTCAATAAGTGTTGTTCTAATTGTTATAATGAGAGAACATTCCTTTTTATTTTCTTTGTAGAAACGGGGTTTCGCCATGTTGCCCAGGCTGGTCTCACACTCCTGAGCTCAAGCGATCTTCCCGCCTCGGCCTCCCAAAGTGCTGGGATTACAGTCATGAGCCAGCGCACCCTGCCTAAGACAAAATTCTTACAAATAAATTTTGTGCAGGGCAGCAGCTAAGTGTCCTGTGTAATAAACTAGGCTATAGGATTTGACCAGTGGCTGTATCACATTCACAAGGCTGATGGCTTAACTACCAGTGATTTAGCTCTGGACTGTGTGTTACTCTGCTTAGCACTGTACAAGTATTTCATGTAATTCTCACACAATCATTATTGGTAGGTGTTATTGTTCCTGTTTTACAGATGAAGAAATAGGCTCAGAGAGAATAGTTACCAGTCCAAGGCCACTTAACTAGTAAATGATAGACCTTGGATTCTGACCTAGTTAGGCTTTTAACCCAAACTGACCTCAAAGCCCCTTACTTGCTAAGTTCTGCTGCTTTCCCCTTAACTAGATATACAGAGGGATATATGGGGAGAGACCACATAGGTAGACAGAAGGTTCCATAATCTTGTACTGCCTGAAGGTGCATACTCTGCCAGTGCTACTTAATATAACTTCTTGATCTCCTTAAGAAATCTCTCAAAAAACCCAGAGGATTTTATCTTCAGTATCTTTGTATCTTTGAGGTTAACTGAGATGTCATTTTCTGAGATTTGAAAAATGAATGAAATCGATTCTCCTAAGGGAGTCAAATATATTATTGGATTTTCTTCTTTATCTTAAAAGAAGTAGCTGACTTTTGCTGCTTGGATTTTATTGGATACTACCATGGATCAAGACTTTCTTGAGTTTGGAGAACCATCATTGCAGTAAACAAGAAAAGAACTGAAAACGATAGTTGTTGTTGTTGTTTTTTTTTTTTTGCTTGTCAGTGACATTCAAATCCCATGGAAAACACTTTACGTGAAAAGCTAGAAATCTGATTATTGACCACTGAGTGAAGGTAATGAGACTTGAAAGGTAAAGGGCAGTACTACAACTGCACACTTTTAGTTTACTGGTCAGTAGAAATCCATTTTCTCAAAATGAGTTTAATGAATACTTGTCAGTTAACAAAACAGTAGTTCTTTGTGACTATCTCAAAGTGTGTGCAAACAGTATGACTTCTCTCCTGCAATCATGTTTCTTTGAACTTTTGACATTAATAGACCTTCTTTAGTTGTGTGGGTCAAATCTCCATGTGGCAAACATGCCTAGTGATGGGAAGAACGAACCTCTAGGCAGCGGTGGCTATGCCTGTGCGTGGGTCTGGGGGCAGGCATGTGACTAAGATGGACAGCGGCCAGCAGGGCCTGCAGGTGTGGGCAGAGTGAGGGCTGCATCTGTCAATTCCCATTTGAGCCCACTGCTGCCAAGTGAGCTGGGCCAGACCAGAAAGGATGGCCAGGGTGGGAAGGTGGCTGACAATGATGACTTGGGCTTGTTTCAAGTCACTTTCCCTTAGGTTTACCACCAAAATCAGTAAGCAAGCAGGGCAGGTTGTAAGCCACACAAGGGTATGAGTGCCTCCTTTCTGTTCTGGGAGGTTCTCCTGGAGTCCTGAGATCAGTGCAGTCAGGTCACAGGGGCAAAGAGACCAAGGGCTTTTGGCTTTTTGTGCCATCAGACTGAGGGACAGATGGACTAGGCCAGCGCTCAAGGGTCTGCCTCTTGCCAAGTGAGGAAAGAGTTTTGAAATGGAAGCTAGAGGTTAAATTTTCTTTTCTTTTTTTTTGAGACGGAGTCTTGCTCTATCACCCAGGCTGGAGTGCAGTGGCGCGATCTTGGTTCACTGCAAGCTCCGCCTCCCAGGTTCACGCCATTCTCCTGCCTCAGCCTCCTGAGTAGCTGGGACTACAGGCACCGCCACCAGGCCCAGCTAATTTTTTGTATTTTTAGTAGAGATGGGGTTTCAGTGTGTTAGCCAGGATGGTCTTGATCTCCTGAGCTTGTGATCCACCCGCCTCGGCCTCCCAAAGTGCTGGGATTGCAGGCGTGAGCCACCACACCCGGCCTGGAGATTAAATTTTCAAATGCTTTTTTATATCCATGGAACTGATAATTTGCTCTTAGGATTTTTCTCTTTTGATCTCTTTGGTCAGTTATGTTAATAGCTTTTTAAATATTGGCCCAGCCTTTGCATCCTTAGAAAGAATTCCACTTGATTGTGGAATAGTCCTATGCTGGATTCGGTTTACAAGTCGTTTACTTAAAATTTTCACATTAATATCTGTGTATTTTCTTGGTTGAGTTTTGTTTCACTGCTATGCTGGCTGCATAAAAAGCACTTGTGAATTTTCCTTCTGTTTCTGTGTTGGAAATAACTGAAGGTAGTGATGGTGTTGCCTGCTCCTAAGGCATGGTACTCTTATGACGTTGACTTTTTAATCTGTGGTAACTAGTTGTTCAGATTTCTTGTCTTTCTTTTCTGATCAGTTTTGGTAACTTACATTTTCCTGGAAAATTCATAATTTATTCAGTGGACAAATATTTATTTATTCCCTGCAATAAGGCACTATTGTATGTGCCTGGAACACAGCATAGGAGGAAACAGACGAAATCCCAACCCTCGTGGATTTACGCACCCAAGAGGCACCCTTGCAGAGGTATTTCTGTAGAGGAGCGAAGTCTCTGAGAATTGAGGATTTGTCTTTTAGGTTGTTCCCAATTTTTTTTTTTTAAATTTAATCAGTTGAATTTTTTTTTGTTTATTTTTTATTTATTTTTATTTTTACTTATATTTTGGGACAGAATCTTGCTGTGTCGCCCAGACTGGAGTGCAGTGGCGCAGTCTTGGCTCACTGAAACCTCCACCTCCCAGGTTCAAGCAATTCTTCTGCCTCAGCCTCCTCAGTAGCTGGGATTATCGGCGTGCGCCACCACACCCGGCTAATTTTTGTATTTTTAGTAGAGATGGGGTTTCACCATGTTGGTCAGGCTGGTCTCGAACTCCTGACCTCGTGATCTGTCTGCTTCGGCCTCCCAAAGTTCTGGGATGACAGGCGTGAGCCACCGCGCCCAGCCAGTTGAAATTTTTAATACAAAAATTCAAAAACAATTTCCATTCATTTGCTCAGTATTTTTTTTTTTTTTTTAGAAGGAGTCTGGCTCTGTCGCCCAGGCTGGAGTGCAGTGGCGCAATATCGGCTCACTGCAAGCTCTGCCTCCCGGGTTCACGCCATTCTCCTGCCTCAGCCTCCCAAGTAGCTGGGACTACAGGCGCCCGACGCCATACCTGGCTAATTTTTTGCATTTTTAGTAGAGATGGGTTTGACCGTGTTCGCCAGGATGATCTTGATCTCCTGAGCTTGTGATCCACCTGCCTCGGCCTCCCAAAGTGCTGGGATTACAGGCCTGAGCCACCGCGCCCGGCCTGCTCAGCATTTTTCTTTCTTTCTTTTTTTTTTTTGAGACTGAGTTTCTCTCTTGTTGCCCAGGCTGGAGTGCAATGGCGCAATCTTGGCTCACCACAACCTCCGTCTCCTGGGTTCAAGCAATTCTTCTGCCTCAGCCTCCCGAGTAGCTGAGATTACAGGGATGCGCCACCATGCCCGGCTAATTTTTTTGTATTTTTAGTAGAGATGGGGTTTCTCCATGTTGGTCAGGCTGGTATTGAACTCCTGACCTCAGGTGATCCGCCCGCCTCGACCTCCCAAAGTGCTGGGATTACAGACTTGAGCCACTGTGCCCGGCCCATTGCTAAGCATTTTGCTATCTTAATTACCCTCTATGTTGGTCTTCTGTCTTTTATTTGCAGTTGCTTAAATTATTTGTTTCCATTCTTTTTATTAATACAAGCGTTTTAAGCACATGAATTTTCTTTCGAACACTCACTTCTTGATTTTATTGTTTTGTGGATGTTTTGCACCTTTGAATTTAATTTTGAATTTCACGTCAAATTTCTTTTTTGATCTGAAATTCGTTGAAGAGACCTTTCTCAATTCTGTCCCTGTTGCCTGCTGTGTTTGGGGGTTGTCTGTCTTTGTGTCCTTTCCACTGCAGACTTCCTTCATGAGCTGGAAGTTTTCATTTCCATCTATTTGTCTTGCGTTGTCTTGCCATATCTTCTTTGAGCTTTGCTTTGCATTTTTCTCTTTTACTTTTCTTTTCTTTTTTCTTTTGAAACTAGGTTTTGCTGTCACCTAGGCTGGAGTGCAGTGGCACAATCTTAGCTCACTGCAACCTCTGCCTCCTGGATTCAAGAGATTCTCCTGCCTCAGCCTCCAAGTAGTTGTGATTACAGGTGCACACCACCATACCCAGCTAATTTTTGTATTTTTCGTAGAGACAGGGTTTTGCCATGTAGGCCATGGCAAAGGTTGGCCAGGCTGGTCTTGAACTCCTGACCTCAAGTGATCCTCCCACCTTGGCTTCCCAAAGTGCTGGAATTACAAGTGTGAGCCACCATGCCGGGCCTCTTTTTAAAAAAGTTTTTTTGAGACAAGGTCTTGCTCTGTTGCCCAGGCTGTAGTGCGGTAGTGCGATCATGGCTCATGGCAGCCTGGAACTCTTGGGCCCAAGCCATCCCCTGGCTTCAGCCTCCCAAGTAGCTGAGACTACAGGCCCAGCTCATTTATTATTTATTTATTTATTTATCTCTATCTATCTACTCTATCTAGTCAATCACTTAATCAATGAGATGGGAATCTCATCATATTGTCCAGGCTGGTCTTGTACTCCTGGGCTCAAGCAATCTTTCCACCTTGGCTTCTTACAGTTGTGGAATTGCAGTCTTGAGCCACCACACCCAGCTTCTTCTTTTTTTTTAATTAAAATGATTTTTAAATTGATGCATATTAAATGTATATAGTTTCAGGGTATATGTGATAAGTTAATACGTTCATATGATTGTAAAAATCAAATCAGTGTATCTGAGATATCCATCACCTTAAATATTTGTTTTTTCTTTGTGTCAGAACCATTCAAATTATTCTCTTTTAGCTATTCTGAAATGTACGATAGACTATCGTAAACTGTAGTGAACCTGCTGATATACCAAACACTATGCCTTATTTCATCTATCCAACTGTATATTTGTACCTATTAACTAACTTTTCTTCATCTAAGCCACCTGCTACTTTTCTCAGTCTCTGGTAACCATCAGTCTACTCCATCTTCAGAAGATCCACTTTTTTTTTTTAGCTCCCACAGATGACTGAGAACATGTGTTGTCTTTCTGTGCTTGGCTTAGTTCACTTCACAGAATGACCTCCAGTTCCATCCATGTTGCTGCTAATGACAGGATTTCATTCTTTTTTCTTTCTTTTTTTGTGAGACAGGGTCTCACTCTGTCATCCAGGCTGGAGTGCAGTGGTGTGATCTCGGCTCACTGCACCTCGCCTCTCAGGCTTAGTTGATCCTCCCGTGTCAGGCCCCGGAGTAGCTGGGACTACAGGTGCACATCATCACACCAGGTTAATTTTTTTTTGTATTTTTTGTAGAGATGGGATTTCGTCATGTTGCTCAGGCTGGTCTCGAACTCCTGAGCTCAAGCAATCCTCCTGCCTTGGATTCCCAAAGTGCGGGGATTACAGGCATGAGCCACTGTCCGTGGCAATTTTATTCTTTTTTGTGACTGAGTAATATTCCACTGTGTACGTATACCACATTTTCTTTATTCATCTATTGATGGGCACATAGATTGAGTCCATGTCTTGGCTATTGTGAACAATGCTGCAGTATACTCGAGGGTGCAGGTATCTCTTCAACATACTGATTTTCTTTCCTTTGATTATCTACCCAGTAGTGGGATTGCTGGATGATATGGTAGCTCTAGTTTTAGTTTTTTGAGGAAACGCCGTACTCTTTTCCATAATGACTGTACTAATTTATATTCCCATCAGTAGCATGTGAGGGCTCCCTTTCTCTACATCCTTGCCAGCATCTGCTATTGTCTGTCTTTTTAATACAAATTATTCTGACTGGGTGAAATGATATCTCATTGTGGTTTTCATTTACATTTCTCTGACAATTAGTGATGCTGAGCATTTTTTCATATACCTATTGGCCATTTGTGTATCTTCTTTTGCCCATTTTTTGAGTTATTTTATTTTATTTTTTGCTGTTGAGTTGTCTGAGCTTCTTATATGTTGTGGTTATTAATCCTTTGACAGATGGATATTTGCAAATCTTTACCCCATTCTGTGTCTTTTTCTTTTCTTATCTATTTTTTTGAGACATGGTCTCACTCTGTCAAGCAGGCTGCAGTGCAGGGGTGCAGTCGCTGCTCATGGCAGCCTTGGCGCTCAAGCCTCCCATCTCAGCCTCTTGAGTAGCTGGGACTACAGGTGCACACCTCCACACTTGGCTGACTTTTATATTTTATGTAGAGACGGGATTTCAGCATGTTGCCCAGGCTGGTCCCAAACTCTTGAGCTCAAGCCCACCTTGAGGCCCACCTTGGCCTCCCAAAGTATTGGGATTATAGGCATGAGCCACCATGCCTGGCTGCTCGTCTTTTCTTCTCTTCCCTGTTTTTAGAAAGATGATTCCTCTATTAAGTGTTACAAGTTTTGTTGATGCGTTTGATTACAATTTTCAGCTACCCTGTGTCAACTGTGTCAACACAAAAACTTTGTGTTTTCCATCCTCTGATGTCTTTTTCTGTTTTTCTTCCCTGCCCGAGCCTTTGCTTGGCGCCTGTGCTCGTTTCTTTTGATCGCTGGTCTTTTCATGGTGAATCTTTCCTGGTCCAGCAGGATCTGTATGTGGAGCTGGGCCCAGCCCCCATCGTGGGCTGGCAGGAATGCTGACAACATGCCGTTGTGTTTGTGAGGAAATTCTTTGAGCTGTCATTTACCCCAAGCCAAAGGAGAAGGGCAGATGCAGGCCGCCCAGGATGCAATGCCTCTCTCCTCAGCTTGAAGAGCCAGAAACAGCTTCCTGAGAAGACACCAGGCGGCCCTGCCTGCCCTACTCTCCTTCCTACCATGTGGTGTGTGGGAAGCACCTGGCGCCAGCCCGGGCACCTGTTGCCGTTGTCCCCTCCAGGGGGACATTGCCCATTTCAGCATTGCTTCCAGGGCATGCATGTGGTCTAGGGCCTGCTGCCTGGGTGTGCGGGGCTGTGGCTCCCCCAGCCTGCCTCCAGCACCTGCTCCTTCTTGACCTCAGCAGCCAATGCCGTCTGTCTTCAGATACAATGCCTTTGGATTAGAGATGTTTCTGAGTTTCACTGTAGATGGAGTTTATATTTCCGTTTTTTCTTCTCCTTTTTTTTTTTTTTTTTTTGAGACAGGATCTTGCTCTGTCGCCCAGGCTGGAATGCAATGGCCTAATCTCCTTCTCCTTCCTGCTTTTGTGTGATTTCCCAGAGTCTGAGAGGAAAGAAATGAAGTCTTCAGCCCACCGCTTAAAACCTGAAGTCCAGATTTGACTTGATGAAGTAGCTTCTGTGGCGAGGTTTAGGGTAAACTGGAACATGGACTCAGTCAGGAAAATTGGTTAAGAGGTTGTTAAAATGTAATTTAAGTACAGAATGGGGAGAGGAGGGTAGGGATGGAGAGTGCTGGAAGAGCCAGAGCCCAGGTATTGGGTGTGGGGCTGGGAGGGAGGGGCTCACCCCCGTGTGTATGAATGGGGCAGGCTGGAGGGAGGCGCTCATCCCCTGGTGTATGAATGGGGCAAGCTGTGGGGGAGGGGCTCACCCCCCTGTGTATGAATGGGGCAAGCTGGAGGGAGGGGCTCATCCCCTTGTGATGAAAGGGGCTGGCGGGACTGGGGAGGGACAGGGACCAGAAGGGTAGTAGAAGTCCAAGCTTAGTTAAGTGGACGTGCCCAGGGGCACTTAGTGCAGGTCTGGCTTGGGCAGTGTAGGAGGTGCCTGGGCACTGGATTCGCATTTGGAAAGCATGGGCCTAACTTACAGAAGAGGGAGCATGCCTAAGACGAAGGTGTGGATGAGAAAAGTCAGAATCGAACTCCAGAAGCAAAAATGTAGGTGAAGGGAGAAAGAAGAGCGTGAGGCCATTGGGAAGGCCTTGCAGGGTGTGCAGAGTGTGGAGGTGCCCATGCGAGGGAGTCTGAGGGCTTGGGCAGGGTCAGGGTGGAGGCGCCCGTGCGAGGGAGTCC
>NC_045448.1:3136963-3166136 GCF_002776525.5 Piliocolobus tephrosceles | reverse complement strand
GGTGGAGGCGCCCGTGCGAGGGAGTCCGAGGGCTTGGGCAGGGTCAGAGGGTGGAGGCGCCCATGCGAGGGAGTCCGAGGGCTTGGGCAGGGTTGGCGCTGGAGGCGGCTGTTGGGTCTGACAGTTGGGTGACTCTGATGACTGAGTGGGGGGTCAGGTCAGCACAGGGTGAGGAACTGGGCACAGCTGACTGGAAGGGCTGGAAGGGCACTCCTCGCCTGCTTACCCATCGTTACATCTGCTGTGAGTGGAAGGACGGAGATAGGGGAGTAGCTTGGGAGGGACATGGAGTCAAAGACAGTTTTGTTTTGTTTTTTTTTTCCCGAGGAGAAGGAGACATGTGAGCTATTAACGAAGAAGCCAGAGAAGAGGGAGAGGTGGAGAGCAGAATGGCTGTTATGGGGGTTTCCTGGGAGCCAGAGATGGCTCTGTTTCCTTGGGGACCTGTGAAGTGAGTTCTTTCGTTGCAGCTTAAGGGGCTAGGCTTGCACCAGGGGCTTGCGAAGAGATTATAGGTAATATCTGCCCCAGGCAATACAAAATGGAGGCGGTGAGGGTGGAATGAAGGCACCTTAGCATGTGGAAAGGTTTGGACTTCAACGGGTAAGTGCAGGAGTGAATGAAGGAATGTGTGTTAGGGCTTCTGGGCTCTCAGAAATAGAGCTTCACCACCTCAGTTTTCCTGGAGGGTTTATTTTCCTTTTAATGCACTTCAATTCTTTGACTGCATTTTTTCTCTTGGGTGTAGGAGATGAGAAATGGGTATTTACGTAACACAGAATGGGGAAGTTAGGACTTTGCCCCCTTTCCTTCTTTTCCTTTGTTTCTTCTCTTGTTCCCTCCTCCCTTCTCATCTCCTTCCTTCCGCCTCCCCTTTTCCCGCACTTTCCCCATCCTGACAGTGCCCTGGTGTTTGGTGAGCAGCGCTCTGTAGTGGTCCTTTCTGGAGGGGACTCTCAGTGTAGGAGAGCAGGTTCATCTGCCCCTGGCTTGTATCTCCCCTGCTTCAAGCAGAGGCCCCTTTCCACCTGCTGCCCTTAAACCTTCTAAGCGGGAGAATTCTGATAGCAAGCTTTAGTGGACATGGTTTGCTACCTGTTTCTGGTAACCACTTACTTGCTTAACCTAGTAAGCAAATGAATACAGTTGTGAGTTTCCCAAGGGAATGGTGTGCGCTCAGTTAATATGTCTAGGTACTGATATTTCTACCTTCTCCAAGTAGTCATAAGGTTCCTGATGATTCCTTCCTGCTATGATCCTAAACTCTCAGCATTTCCAATTCCTTTGCCTAGTTTGGTTCCCTACAGGGTGTTGGCAGACTAGAATTTGGCTTTGTGAGAAAAACACCTTGGCCTTTCTTTTCCTTTTCTTTTTTTTTTTGTTTTTTTGAGATGGAGTCTTACTCTTGTCACCCAGGCTGGAGTGCAATGGCACGATCTTGGCTCACTGTAACCTCTGCCTCCCAGGTTCAAGTGATTCTCCTGCCTTAGCCTCTTGAGTAGCTGAGATTACAGGTGCCCACCACCACATCCAGCTAAGTTTTGTATTTTTAGTAGAGACGGGTTTCACCATGTTGGCCAGGCTGGTCTCGAACTCCTGACCTCAGGTGATCCGCTCGCCTTGGCCTCCCAGAGTGCTGGGATTACAGGCATGAGCCACTGCGCCTGGCCTCACGTTGGCCTTTCTTTATGAGAACTGGGGAAAATGCATGGAATTTCTATTATAAAGTGACCTGTATTCCAACTTCTACCAAAGTGCCATTTGTGTTGCCATCTACCCTACCCTACCATGAGAGAGCCATAGCCGGGCTGAACGTTGGGAGTGTGGGTTCTTTTTCCCCTTTAGTAGCTTCAAGGCAGAGGCAAAATCACATGACCTTGCTGGTCCTCAGTTTCTTTATGTACTAAATGGGAATAATCCTCATCCTGTCTTCCTGTGTACTTCATTGAATTATGAGGATGAACTAAGACAGAATATGTGGAAATGTTTTTTGACATATTATACCATAAAAATTTGATCTTTTATCATAAGGTCGTTGGAACACCTGTAAAACGATCATTCTGACTAGACTTAGTGGTCATTTTATCATTACTTTAATCGAAGAGGTAGAGTTATACACATAGAGATCTGTCACCAGAATGGCCCAAATTAAATAATTTTTGGAAAGCTCTTAAACTTTGTATTTCACTGTGATTTTTAAAGATACATTTTAGGTATGTCTATACAAATGATTTTCCGTTTCCATTTCTTTTTAAGAAGTATCTTTTCTTGTATGAGCTTGAATAAGATAGTTCCAAATTTGCAATGCTTTTCTAAAACTACATCCTCTTCACTCCGTCTGAAACAGATGATCTATTTAGACTTGTTTTTCTGCCTGCTTACCATGATTCCTCTCCAGGTATGCAGCTCTCAGCTCTGCAAATTGCTTTAGAGTGGTGTAAATTGAATGCTGGTTCATTATTGTCACTCAAGTAGCTTCTGCATTTTCTGAATTGCCCTTCGTTTTTCAGTATGATAGCCACTGATACAATTTGCTTATTTTTGGTTTTCTTCTATTTTCAAGTGATGGCATTTAATCCTGCCTTCTGTCCAACTTGGAGCTCCTGGGTTCATTTTGATAAATGTTAATATGTTGTTATCATGGTCTGTGCCAGAGTTTTTGATACTTAATCGTCTATCATCTTGTCTTTTAGTCTTTTTGAGTCTTTGTCTCCTCTCTCCTAATGAGAGTCCAAGTTTCCTGAGGGCAGAGGTGGCGCCTCGTACCTCTTTAATGCCGCCACTGTACCTGCTACTAGGCAACCCTTCATCACTGACTTGAGGCATAGACAAGCTTTTCTGTAGAAAGTAATCATTCCCTTTCAGGTGGGTCCTCTCCTGGGGGCTGTTTTTGGGCCTTTTGGGCTTTTTAACATCTAGGGTGACAACACAGTCCTGCATTTGAAAATCTTGGTGTTCTTGTCTGAAGGTGGACCTGTCCCAGTGTTCTCTCTCCTGACCTGGGGTTCAGCCTTGGAGCCATCAGGGCTTTGTCTTTCAGGAATGGCTTGCACTCCTCCTCATCAGAGTCATCTTTCTCCAAGCCAGAGTCAGAGGCTTTGTGAACTTGCTAATAATTATATGCAAAATTTTCTGTGCATGTATACACATTTTTGGCAGAAGGCCTATAACTGGCTCCAAAAATTGTCCAGGGAAGTTGCAGCAGAGGGTAGAGGGATACCGACAGTGGGACTCTTTGGTGGGTGTGTGTGTGTGTGTGTTTTTTAGTAGAGACGGGGTTTCACCAGATTAGCCAGGATGGTCTCGATCTCCTGACCTCATGATCCGCCCGTCTCGGCCTCCCAAAGTGCTGGGATTACAGGCTTAAGCCACCGCGCCCGGCCGACAGTGGGACTCTTAAATGCTCCTTGAAGAGCTGAATTGACCCCCACAGATATTTTCTCCAAGTGTCTAATCATGGACATGTTGCTCTAGACATGCGTATTCTTGGTTTTATTAAAATGTATTTTAGCTGCCGAAGTTTTGTGCTGCCATTTTGGGAAGGTTGGAAACATAGATAATATCGGTTATGTTTTCTAAGAATAGTTCATGAAATTGTTCTCTCTCAACTTTTTTTGCAATGGACACCCAAGAGATGTCATTGTTTTGCTCTAGCTGTGGAAACCAAGTCAAAACTAGGCAGAGTAAATGGTCAGGGCAACCGTTCACTTGTTTCTCTTACCTGGTTTTGAAAGAAAGGAATCAAAACACTGGAAAGAACATGTACGAGCAGGATGTGACCGCAGCCGAGGTGGGAATTGGGTGTCAGGTGTGTTCGGAGCTCCCTATGGGAAGGGGGCGTGACCGAATGGGGGCGTTGAGTGAACTGTACGGTGCAGGGTTAGTTTCCTGTTGCTGCCATAACAAAGTCCCACAAACACAGTGGCTCAAAATAACATTATTTGATTATTTTACAGTTCTTGTAGGTCACAAACCCAAAATGAATCTCCCTGGGCTAAAGTCAAGACATAAGTAGGTCTCTGTTAACTTCTTGGAGGCACTAGGGGAGAATCTCTGTCTTCACCTTTCTTAACTTTCAGGGGCACCCACATTCCTTGGCTCATGGACTCTGTTAAAAGAAAAACTTAACTGAATTAAATGTAAAGGACTTTAACTGAACAATGATCAATTCGTGAACTGGGCAGCCCCCAGAATCACAGCTGATTCAGAGAGACTCCAGGGATGCCTTGTGGTCAGAACAAATTTATAAACAAAAAAAGGGAAGTGACATACAGAAATGGGAAGTGCGGTACAGAAACAGCTGGATGGTTTACAGGCTGGAGTTTGCCTTATTTGAACACAGGTTGAACACTCAGCAGTGTATGAGTGGTTGAAGTACGGCTGCTGGGATTGGCCAAGACGCAGGTGTTACAGGTGCAGACTCCTAAGTTAGGTTCTCAGTCTTGTCTACATATTAAGTTAGGTTATGGTTCATCCACAGGGACTCAAATACAGAAGCATGGAGTCCTTCTCAGGCCATATTTCGTTTGCTTTAACAACTCCCTCATTTGCCTTCAAATCCAGCAACAGCCACCGGGTCCTCCTCACAGCTGCCGTTGTTACTGGTGGAAGGTGTCCAGGTTCTTGGCATCTTGAGCAAAGAATTGGACAAAACACACAAAGTGAGGAAAGAATGAAGCAACAAAAGCAGAGAGTTACCGAAAATGAAAGTACACTCCATGGGATGGGATTGGGCCGAACAGCCGCTCAAGGGCCCCGAATACAGAATCTTCTCGGGTCCAAATACCCGCTAGAGGTTTCCGATTGGCCCCTTCGTGTTTACCCCATGTAAATGAAGTGATGGCCCACAATCAGTGTGATTGGTTGTGGAAAGCAGCCAATCAGAGCAACCAATCAGAGGCTACAGTGAAGTTACAAAGTTACAGCCTTGTCCAAACGTCTGATTGGTTTGCAAAAAGCAACCAGTCAGAGGTACTTCCAGCTTCTCTACTGCCATGCAGAAAGGGTGAGGGTCTGCAAAGGGTGTAGCCTCTGGTCCTGTTGTTACTTGGGTGTAGAAAATTAGGGTTTTCCTTTCAGTCTACTTCTAGGAAGTCAGCGTGAATTGGCCTTAGGTTCCCTGCCTCCAGATTCTGTTCTCCTGCCTCACCACCTCTCTGGTTCTCTTTTCTGTGGTCGCATTTCTCTGGGACTACAGCCAGGAAAGGTTTTCTGATTTCAGTGACCCACATGATTAAATAATCCAGGATAGCCTCCTCATCTCAAGGTCCTTAATTTAAGCACATCAGCAGAGTCCCTTTACCGTGTAAGTTAACATTCACAGGTTCTGGGGATTAGCATGTGGATATGGGTGGAGGGCCATTATTATGCTGGCCACAGGGACGTGATTCAGGTGCAGTTAATGCTTGTCCTAAAACAGAGATGGATTTGAATTTATAAGCCTGCAGTGCTAGTCACAGCTCTAGTAACCAGTTGTATAACTGTTTCCTCTAAGCCTCAGATTCATCACCTGAGATCTTAGTTTTATCTTCTAATTATTAAACGTATTAACCATAGCTATTGCAACTGAGGCTGTTGTATACAGCCTGCATCTCTCTTTCAGGAAATCCAGCCACTTCTGAGACTGTTGGAGGCTGATAGCTCTCAGCTGGGCCCTGCTCCAGGAATTGCCCTCAGCTGAATGAAGGCACTTTGCCCAAAGTCACACCCCTCCTCAGGGACAGCCTGCATCCAGTGACTGACCCATGGGGGTAGGGATTGGGTGATATAAAACCCTGGCCATTTGGCCTTAACTCTGAAGGGCCGTCCAGCTCTAGAGCTCCCCACTGGATTGGCTGAGGCCTCCATTGCAGATGTGATGCATTTCATCTTCTCCCTCAGCCCAGCCCTTCCTCCTTCACCCCAATATGGAATAGTTCCCAAGAGCAAGTCTCCTTTACATACCTTTAGAGCTTTAGAGCTTGCTTCCCAGGGAATCTGTTTGAATCCTCTGTAGCCCTTTTTCTGTTGGTTGTTGTTTCTTTTGGTTTTTGATCATGTGGTTTTGTCTTATTGTATGACTGGCTATTTTAATTAATTAATTATTTTATTTAGACAGGGTCTTGTTCGGTCACCCAGGCTAGAGTGCAGTGGTGTGATCATGGCTTATCTTAACCTCAATCTCCTGGGCTCAAGTGATTCTCCTGCCCCAGCCTCTTGAGTAGCTAAGTCAACAGGCATGAGACACCGTGCCCAGCTAATTTTTACAATCTTTTTTTTTTTGCAGAGATGGAGTCTTGCTATATTGCCCAGATTGGTTGGCCAGAACTCCTGGCCTCAAGTGATCTTACTGCCTCACTCTCCCAAACTGCTGAGATAAGAGGTGTGAGCCACCATGCTTGGCCCTATGACTGGCTATTTTTGATTAAATGTTGAACATTTTTCTGTGTCAGATTTTAGAAACTTTGGATGTTATCTTCCTCCAGAGGATTGACTTCTGGCAGGAGTCTGGCTAGCCTAAGAGCACTGACCTGCTCCAATCAGGATTGAGATGACTTGGAGCTTTAGCCTGTGCAGGTTGGTCTAATTCTAGTTTGCCTTTACTCCTGGGCTGTATACCTGTGGGGTTAGTGCTTTACAGGCTCTTCTCCCAGGTGGACCCTGTGCTTGGGTTTTTGTGCCCTGAGCTCCATAAGTCTGTCAAAGCTCTCTTCAGCATCAGCCTATCAGCCATGCTTTCCAGATTGGCAGACGCCTTTAGGTGAAGAGTGACCAGGTGTTGGGCTTCCCCACTAGGCTTCCTCCTGTCCTGGATCTTGGCACTTCTTCGTTGCCTTGGTAGTTCTCTGAGGCTGTGAAACAGATTCAGGTTATTCCTTTAGTTTTTTTTAGTTGTTATCTGCAGAAGAGTTGGTTTAAACCCCCTACTCTGCTATTGCTGGAAGCTATTTTCTGTTGTATTGTTGAAGTATAATTTGTTTAACCAGTCTTTTACTGTTGAAATAATAGTTTTACTAAAAAATAAACATTGATGTGTACATAATTTACATCTTTGTTGCTTAATTTTTTACCCACTTACAATTATTTCCATATGCAAATTTGAAGTGGAATTGTGTTGAAAGTGTGCAAAAGTCAAAGGCTTTTAATACATACTTCTAACTTGTTTTCCAGACACTGTACTAATTTATACTTTATCAACAGTAGATGAGATCAACTGCCTTTTTCATCTCTATTAAATCTAACTTCATAAATGTGCATGTGTTTTTCTTCCGTCCTGCAGGCACGTGCTTTAACACCTCAAACTGCAGAAACAGATGCCATTCGGTTTTTGGTTGGGACACAGTCTCTTAAATATGATAATCAGGTAACTATTTTCGACAAGTGTATACATGATAATTGCTAAGCCTATTCTTAGTTTCATAACCATTTTGCTCTGATTTTCCAGCAACATTTGAGAAATTAATGCCACATAAACAAAATAAAACTTTCACTGGATTTAAGTCTATCTTCAAATCAAAGAATATTATCCATCTCTATGCATCGACTGTATTTAGTAATTTAAACTTCCTCTGTTTGGCATGACCTTTGTAGTCTTGTTTGGCTCTTGTGATTATATAGATTTGGTTCTATAAGCAATTGAGAAGCAAGGATATGTGGTCACCACTACCCCTTCTTCTTGGGCCTGTGGATTACTTCTTTAATTGCTCATAGAACTCTTTCTAGGTGAGTGTGGGCTGGGTCACAACCTCATCCCCACTTGATCCAGGCTGTGGGGAAAAGAGAGATCAGACTGTTACTGTGTCTATATAGAAAGAAGTAGACATAAAAGACTCCATTTTGTTCTGTATTTGAGATGCTGTTAATCTGTGACCCTACCCCCAACCCTGTCCTTGCAAGAGACATGTGCTGTGATGGCTCAAGGTTTAACGGATTTTGGGCTGTGCAGGATGTGCTTTGTTAAACAAGTGCCTGAAGGCAGCTTGCTGATTAAAAGTCATCACCATTCTCTTAATCTCAAGTACCCGGGGACACCTACACTGCGGAAGGTCGAAGGTCGCAGGGACCTCTGCCTAGGAAAGCTAGGTATTGTCCAAGGTTTCTCCCCATGTGATAGTCTGAAATATGGCCTCCTGGGAAGGGAAGGACCTGATCGTCCCCCAGCCTGACACCCGTGAAGGGTCTGTGCTGAGGAGGACTAGTATAAGAGGAAAGAAGGCCTCTTGGCAGTTGAGATAGAGAAAAGCATCTGTCTCCTGCCCATCCCTGGGCAATGGAACATCTCGGTGTAAAACCCGATGGTATGTTGTTTACTGAGAAAGGAGAAAACAGCCTTAGGGCTGAAGGTGGGCCGTGCTAGCGGCAATGCTGCTCTTTATGCACTAAAAAGGTTTATGGAGATGTTTGCATATGCTTATCAAGGCACAGCACTTTTCCTTAAACTTACTTATGTGACAGAGATCTTTATTCATAGACCTTCTCCCTATGCTGATCCTATTTACCTGCCACTTCCCTTTTTCTAAGACGGTAAAGATAATGATCAATAAATACTGAGGGAACTCAGAGACAGGTGCCGGCGCGGGTCCTCTGTATGTTGAGCGCCGGTCCCCTGGGCCCGCTTTTTCCTTCTCTATACTTTGTCTCTGTGTCTCATTTCTTTTCTCAAGTCTCTCGTTCCACCTAATGAGAAACGCCCACAGGTGTGGAGGGGCAGGCCGCCCCTTCACCAGGCCACTTGATCTGTCACTGCCACTTGATCCAGGCGGGGATACACATGGAACCCTTTTGCCGTTCTGGCCACTGTAGCGGACACTCAGGAGATCTAGATTCGGTTCATGGCCTGGCAGTAACCATGTGACTTTGAGCACATGGATTCCCCTTCTGGACTCCATTTCCCTCATTGCTGAAGTGGAGATTACAATGAGTTGCTGCCGGGAAAATGTGCGTGAGGCCATGTCAGACATAGTCTAGGGCCTCTGTCCAGCTTACCAGATCACACAGGGGAAATGGCATTCAAATAGCTGTTGAAGAATATGCAGGCCTGGATAGGATACAGTGAAACTGTCACTCTCGTATGTCGATAAAGATTTAAAATCAGCATAGTTACAGCTACTAATTCAGTGATAGATCCTTAGAGCTTCATAAATAAATGTTTATGTACTTAATCTGTAATTCCTGTATCCCAAACCTAGAAAAAAATCATTATACGTGAAGAATATTAATTATAATGTTACTTATAGTCATAAAAACTTACAAACAATGTCAAAATGCGTGAATGTTAGGTTGAATGATATGAAGCCACCTGTAATGACGGATTCATACACTTCCCCCAGGTTGAATCTGGTTTCTCAGAGTGAATAGTATTCCCTTGTTACACTCGTTAAAAGTTACAGACTCTTAAGAAACATGACAACTTAAGAATTGTTAGGTGATTCGGTGGGGTGTGAACACTGTGCTTATAGTGTGATCACCGCGGTGTGAAAAAGCAAAGTGCACAATTGAATCCCTTCTTGGAATAAAGACTGGAAGAAAACAGGCCAAAAAGGACGAAAAATTGAGCCACGGGTTATCTTCAGATGCTATTCACAGGGAATGTGTTCCAAGACCACCCAGTGGATGCCGGAAACCTTGGCGAGTACTGAACCCTAAGCATAATATGCTTTTTCCTGTACTTACATAGAGGTAAAGTTTAAGTTATAAACTAGGCACAACAAAAGGTTAACAACATAACTAATACAAAAAAGAACAATGATTATTGGTTATGAAAGTTATATGAATGTGGTCGCTATCTCTCAGAACCCCGTACTGTGCTATACTCACCCTTCTTCTAGTTTTTTTTTTTTTGAGACAGAGTTTCACTCTGTTGCCCAGGCTGGAGTGCAATGGCACGATCTCAGCTCACTGCAACCTCTGCCTCCCAGGTTCAAGTGATTCTCCTGCCTCAGTCTCCTGAGTGGCTGGGATTACAGGCATGCACCACCACACTCAGCTAATTTTTGTATTTTTTTTTTTTTTTTTTGTAGAGACGGGGTTTCACCATGTTGGCCAGGCTGGTCTCAAACTCCTGACATCAGGTTATCCGCCAGCCTCAGCCTCCCAAACTGTTGGGATGGCAGGCGTGAGCCACTGCGCCCGACCACTCACCCTTTTTCTTGAGAAGATGTGCAATAATACAAGGCCTATGTGATGAGATGAAGTGAGGGGAATGACTTAGGCATCATGATGTAGCGTTAGGCTCTTATTGACCTTCTGAGGATGTGCCAGAAGCAGGAGCATATGTTTTGGGTGATCTGGATCATCAAGCCATACAGTGTTGATGGTTAGATGTCAGGAACAGACAGTGTGGATGGCTCAGGGGCAGGTCTCTTTTGTAGCATGGATATGCTGATGAAAGGTGTCAGGAACAGATAGTGTTGATAGCTCAGGGTATGGATATCCTGATCAAAGGGATGGTTCATGTTTCCGGTGGGATGGCGTGGGACGGCTCCAGACTTCACTGCACTACTCAGGATGGTGTGTGATTTAAATTTACGAATTGCTTATTTCTGGAATTTTTTCATTTAATGTTCTTGTGCTACACTTGACCACAGGTAACTGAAACCTCAGAAAGCAGAACCTCAGATTGGGGCAAGGTGGGGGCAACATCTAATCAGGATGTAAAATTATTTTCTTTCTTTTTGTTTTCAGAATGTGTATATATGTATGTGTGTTACTTTTCTACTGGAAAAAAATATAAGAAGGGAATTATTTATATATAAAAATAGTTACCAATGTCCACCTGAGAGGGAAGGAGGGCCCGCCATGAAGATGGCTTGTGGTTTCAGGGATGGCGCCTCCAGGGGAATTGGGGAGTAAAACCCACATGGGCAAAAGTGGCACAGAGATAGGATGGGAGGCACGCCACTCTGCCTTCCAAATGCAGCTCCACAAAGCAGAAGCCAGCAGAAACCCAGGAATTCAACACAAAATGGGGCCATGGAAAGCATGAGAGTTATGAGCCAATTACTGTGTACCTGCTCTTAGCCATCATGTGGTAATGGCATTTCCATTTGGTAATGACATTAATGAAGAATCATTGGTACCAAAGTTATCAAAATCGAGAAATAAAAGAGGCCAGGTGTGGTGGCTTACACCTGTAGTCTCAGCACTTTGGGAGGCCAAGGTGGGTGGATCACTTGAGATCAGGAGTTTGAGACCAGCTTGGCCAACATGGTGAAACCCTGTCTCTACTAAAAATACAAAAATTAGCTCAGTGTGATGGCAAGCACGTATAATCCCAGCTACTTGGGAGGCTGAGGCCTGAGAATCGCTTGACAACTGGGAAGGTGGAGGTTGCAGTGAGCTGAGATCACACCACTGCACTCCAGCCTGGGTGACAGAGCAAGACTCTGTCTCAAAAACAAAAACATAAAAAAAAAAAAAAGAAAGAAAGAGTCAGCCCAAAATGACAGAAAGGGTTTTAATCTGCCTTAATTTGTTTTTTGTTTGTTTGTTTGTTTGTTTTTTGTAACGAAGTAACATCCAATTAATTATTTTAAAGAAGCTTTCCAGTTTTTCTGTTTCCTTCCTTCTAATTTGAAGAGTTCTGATAATTTCTCAAGTTAGTTCCCAGTATCTTATTTTTTGAGTCAACAGTAGGTTTTATTACACACCTCATGTATTTTCACACTTGCCTGCAGTTGTCTGTGTGTGAATCCGTATAATAGGTACGAAGCTGTGTTTTTGACTTGCTGGTTTTGTCTTTCTGTTTCTGGTAAAGGCATGTGACATTGTTGAGCTGTTCGTCCATTCATCCACTCAACAAATGCTTACTTCGTAGATTGACAGAACTCTTTAATTCCTCTTTTTTATGTACTGGGTACACAAAAACTGAACAGATATTTGTGTCCTGAGTTCAGTGTTTAGTGAAATGGCGAAATGGACAAGCAGATACTCACAGTACTGTTAGTATTACCATCTGGTATAGTTTGGGCCTGTCTGCACCTAAATCTCATGTTAAATTGTAATCCCCAGTTTTGAGGGAGGGACCTGGTTGGAGGTGATTGGATTATGGGTTTGGATTCCCCCCTTGCTGTTCTTGTGACAGTGAGTGAGTTATATCACAGGTCTGATTGTTTGAAAGTGTGTGGCCAGGAAGGCTCCACTGGCTGTGGGCTGCCTTCTGTGACAATAGAGTCTGGCTTCCTCCCGCACAATCGAAAGCCCCCGCCCCTCGCTCTGGAGCTCCAGCTGTCCCCGGGGAGTGGTAACTGGGAAGGGTTAATGGCTCCTGGCGTTGCCTCAGGCCCTCACTCCTTTCAGGCAGTCATTAATTCCCTGGAAAATGCCCGGTACCTGCATCATTACTCCACAATGCAGCTGCGCTATCTTTCTGAAAATGTGGGGACTGTCACAGTTGCCAACTTTCCTCTGAGGGACGAACTGATTTGTGTCCGTTTCCTCCTATGGGACAGGACTCTGTTGTAGCTCCCTTGCTTGGGGGCGGGGGGACAAGGATGTCTGGGGTCTTTGCTCGCTTTCTGGGGTTCTCCTTTGAGGAGGAGCTGGAGTTCTTCCTGGGGGGTGTGCTTATGGCTTCGCATGGGCAGGGATGAGGAACAAGGGGATTTCCGACCTGAGGCACTTTAAGTGCTTCTGCGGTCTGCCTTTCCCACAGACTACCCGCTGCCTTCTCATGTAGATAAGGGGTGAGTCTGAATCTTCCTCTGGAGACCTCTGGGAGTGCCTTGGTGACAAAGAGGACCAGCTTTGCCTCTTCTAACGTAGAAGCATTGACCCAGTGGCTGGGATCCTTGTCAGTGAAAAGACTGATGTCACAGAAGGGCCATGACAGAGCAGCTCGTTTCTTCCCTTGGGTAACTTCTTAGTTTCTCAGCTCAGCTGCATGGTTCTGCATCTGTTTTGATTTGTGACAGCTTTGTGCCTGCAGCCCCGCTGCCTGCAAGTCCTGTTCTCACCTGTGCTCAGAATCACCAGGGCGCTTGGTCAGCATTCAGATTCCCAGCCTCACTCTAGACTAACTGAGCCTTGATTTCTTCCCTGCTGCTGCCGCTCTCTCCTCCCTCACCCTTCTCTCTTCCTTTAATGGTAAAAGGACCAGGCTGCTCAGGGTCACTGAAGCGTCATAGGGTAGCCTGGCTTCCTTTTGATGAGGCCTGATCCAGAGGCTCCAGCCTGTCACTAAGCGTCCCTGACTCGCATTTCTGTTTCTTACTGTCTTCAGTGTGAGCTTCGTCTTCAGGGGTCCTGTGTTTTTAGGGTATATCCCTAGATGGTCTGCCATACTTGGAAATTCTTTAATTGGTTCTTTCCAGCTTTCAGGTTCAGTGAGTCTTAAGATCTAACGTATAAAGTGCTCTCTGATATTCCCTTTTCCCTCACTCTTGAAGAATCGGTTTGACCCTGTATCAGTCTGTTTTCATGCTGCTGATAAAGACATACCCGAGACTGGAAAGAAAAAGAGGTTTAATGGACTTATGGTCCACATGACTGGGGAGGCCTCACAATCATGGTGGAAGGCAAGGAGGAGCAGGTCAGATCTTACCTGGATGGCGGCAGGCAAAGAGACCTTGTGCAGGGCCACTCCCCCTTACAAAACCATCAGATCTCGTGAGACTTCTTCACTATTAGGAGAACAGCATGGGAAGGAACTGCCCCATGATTCGATTATCTCCCACCAGGTTCGTCCCACAACGCTTGGGAATTCAAGAGGAGATTTGGGTGGGGACGTAGGCAAACCATATCACACCCTCAGATCTGTTGGTGTATTAGGCCATTCTTGCATTGCTATGTAGAAATACCCGAGACTGGGTAATTCATGAAGACAAGAGGTTTAATGGTTCTGCAGGCTGTACGGGAAACATGGCTCTGGCGTCTGCTTCTGGGACAGGCTGGGGAAGCTGCCAGTCACGGTGGAAGGCGAAGTGGGAGCAGGCACATCACATGGTGAGGGCGGGAGCAAAGAGTGAGGGGGAGTGCCACGCTTCAGTGGCCAGATCTCAGGAGAACTCACTATCCAAAACAGCACCCAGCCATGAGGGAGCCGTCCCCAGGATCTGAACACCTCCCACCAGGCCCTGCCTCCAGCACTGGGGATTACAGTTCAACATGAGATTTCGGCAGGGACAAATATCCAAACTATATCAGGTGGCATTTCTGCAAGTGTTCAGCTGGACGAGTTCTTTGGGTTTAAGGAGAAATTTATGATTTTGATCCAAGGTTTTTGAGTCCTGATCTCTCCTACAGACAGCTTCTATCGTCTTTTCCGTGAAATCTTCCCTTTTCCACCCCCTTTTCAATTCCTGAGCTGGAACTAATTGATGCCTTTTCTCTACTCTTGTCTGTCTTTGCGTATGCATGCCTCTAATATGAGGCTTCACGTTATAGGATTCCTGTTACTTTATTCTGTATTTATTTTTCTCCAAATTCCTTGACACCTTGCCATCCCTGACACGTATTGTGAGGCCAAGGACCGTTCGCTGCTGTGTCCTTTTGATGCCTGGTGCTGAGCAGGTTGTTGGATGGGTGTATTTTAAGGAAAGTCACAAACTTCTGTAATAATTAGTTGTACTGTAGCAAACGTACTCACTTTTCACAAGTAAATCTTGTGATGTCCTGTTGGGCATCTATTACATTTTCAGACAAACATCAGATTTGTTTCTGTCTAAAGAAGTCACAATATCCAGAAACCCCATGCCTGGACAATTCCGGGGTTTTGCTGCAAATTCCATCTGCTGGGTTTGTGAGGTGTGGGGGGTGGGCAGGGTGTCTGTCACTGCTTCGGATGAACAAAACATGCTGTGAGAAGTGTTGTGGACTCTAGATCATAGGGTGTCCCCAGTCATCTGTTTCGTAAGGGTTTCCTTAAAGCATTTCTGTGGCACGTTGGTGGTGGTGGTTTTCACTGGACTTCTGTACCAGGAACAAGTCATATGTGTGCACCAGTGCAAATCAAGGGAAAGATTAACATGGTGCCCCGTTTCCCTCTTCTGCCTGCACCAAGCTAGATCTAGGGAAAGATAAGCATGGTGCCCCGGGGCCGCGTTCCCCTCCCACATGTGCATCCATGTAAAGAGAAACAGAAGTGTAGTGCCACGGTGCTGCCTCCCACTGTGCACTTGCTTTTCTATTTTCCTCTGTGAATTGTACCCTACTTTGCTTTCTGAGAATTTTGGTCTCACTATATATATATATATATATATATATATATATATACGCATATTTTTCTTTTTTTCTTTTCTTTTCTTTTTTTGAGACAGAGTCTTGCTCTATTGCCCAGGCTGGAGTGAAGTGGTATGACCTCAGCTCACTGCAACCTTCACCTCCCAGGTTCAAGCGGTTCTCCTGCCTCAGACTCCTGAATAGTGGGGATCACAGGCACGCATCACCACACCTGGCTAATTTTTATATTTTTAGTAGAGATGGGATTCCATCATGTTGGCCAGGCTAGTCTTGAACTCCTGACCTCAGATGATCCACCCACCTCACCATTTCAGGGGATCAGCAGTCCCAAAGTGCTGGGATTACAGGTGTGAGCCACTGCACCCAGCCTCGTCTCACTATATTGATTATGCCCCAATAATTTCACTATATTGATTATACCCCCTTTTTTTTTTTTTTTTTAACAGAGTTCTACTCATGTCTTTCTGATTTTTAGAGTGAGAGGCAGCTCCCCACTGAAAGGAAGAGCCGGTACTTCAGCCCTGTTCTCTGCTACCAGAGGCAGCTGGTGGCATTCCAGTGACTCAGTTAGTTTCCAGCCTCTGCCGCAGCCCTTGCCCACCCACTGCACAGGCTGTGTCACCTGCACAGTTCTGAGCAACATGCTCCTGGGGCACAGGGAGCTTCTGGAACGTGGAGTCTTTTTTCTCCCCCACTGCCAAGTGTACTGTTTGGGCTTCATGGGCAAGAGCTGTTAATACCCTATGCTTTAATTGCTTCAGAGAGAAGTATTACTATGTTTAGGGAAATGGCGGTTATTGTATGGGACTCATAAGCACTGGAAAATCAGTAACATACTTAATAACTGTATTACTTATCATTTAAATTCTTAGCTAAAGGACCAATATGTGTTTTGGCTGAGTGTGGTGGCTCACACCTGTAATCCCAGCACTTTGGAAGGCAAAGGCAGGCAGATCACAAGGTCAGAAGTTCGAGACAAGCCTAGCCTGGCCAATATGCTGAAATCCCGCCTCTACCAAAAATACAAAAATTAGCCGGGCTTAGTGGTGCCTGCCTGTAGTTACAGCTACTCAGGAGGCCGAGGCAGGAGAGTTATTTGAACCAGGGAAGCGGAGGTTGCAGTGAGCCGAGATCATGCTGCTGGACTCCAGCCTGGGCGGCAGAGTGAGTCTCTGTCTCAAAAAAAAAAAAAAAAAGGAGTGTGTGTTTCTCTTAGAACAAAGAGATCTTAGAGATGTAGTTTCCTAAATGTACAAATGCTGAGAAGGGCCCAGATATACAAAGAGCCCAGAAAGGGTTAGTGGCTTGCCCAAGGTCACACAGCCAGGAATGATGGAATCCAAATGAGAGACCAGGTCTCCTGACTGGCAGGTCACGTTCATGTCAGCACCGAGCTGACTGTGTTTTGGCGTGAAGCCGACTGCAGTAGAAACTCCAGCCTGGGCGACAGAGCCAGACTCCGTCTCAAAAAAAAAATAAAAATAAAAATAAAAATAAAAAAGAAACTGTGTTTTCAGCGTCACTTGCTATAACCAGGAGTAAAGCAAACCAGCGATATGGGCCATGGCTTGTCCTGTCTAAGATCTGGTCCCAGGCAGTATTCAGTATTCCGCATAACTCTTAAGGAATTGCCACTGAGCAGGTGGGTTTTATTAATGGATGATGTGGCAGGGAAGGCGTCTCCTGTCGTCTCCAGTGGCTGTCCCGGGAGAGAACGGGGGAGGTTTGCCATCAGTGGCCGAGGGCATCTCCTGCCTCTGGGGAAGCCACTGGATCATTCACTTTCCCTAGGAGGGTGGCTCTTGATTTTTTAATATCCAGTCTTATTTATGTGTGACATTTTTTATTTTTATTTTTTTCTGTGGAGATGAGATCTTGCTGTGTTGCCCAGGCTGGTCTTGACCTCCTGGGCTCAAGCCATCCTCCCGCCTCCACCCTGCGAAGTGCTGAGATCACAAGTATGAGCCACCGTGCCTGACCTTTTTCTTTCTTTCTTTTTTTTTTTTTCAATTCTCAAGAGTTTTTAAACTTTCACTTGAGAAGCGCAGCTGAAATGGACAGTGCGTTGGCCTCAGCTCTGTACTCAGCAGCCTGGCCCTGGGCTGTGGCCACACCGTGGCATTTCTCTCCAAGCCCCAATTCTTCCAGAAAAGGAGGGAGAGGTGATTAAGTTCATCTTTACTGACTTTCTAATAAATTTTTATAACTCTTTATTCTGAATCTTTACAATGTCGTCTATGGCCTTAGCCCAGCACTGGTAAAATCAACTTTAAAAATGTTAATGATGATACAAAATAGATGAGTTTGATCTTCATTATAAATGATTAACACATTAAAAAATCCAATGTGGCGTGAAAAGTTTAAAGTAACATCTAAGTACTGCTCACAGGGCCACCGTCTTTCCGGACCTGCCTAGCTGGTGTTAGTGGCTCTTTCTTTTGAGCCCTGGTAATCTTTTGCACTCACCTTAGTTACAGTGTTTCTTCCTCACGTTACTTGTTTTCAGAGCCGGCCTATACCTGCGTATGTTTATTCAACAAAACAGTTGTTTATACTTTCAGGTGAGCTGGGTGTAGCGTGGTGCCCTGAGAACAGACAGTTGAGGTACTGGTTCTTCCTTCCAGCTGGGAGCTGCCTCTCACTCTGGTTTGCTGCCGCCCTGCAGAGCGCATCTATGGGGCAGGCGGTGGGGCTGCAGAGCTCGCATGCCAGGACCAGGGGCTCCCGTAGGCCTGGCTGTGCCGTGCCTAACTGGAGTAGCCCAGGCCCTCCACTCTTCAAGCCTTGGTCTTTTCACCTGTAGATTGTGGTTAATAGAAATATATTCTAGGGCTGTTTTAAGGATTAAGGCACTAAAGTGTATAAAATACTTCGCATAGTGCCTGGTGCAATATAAATTTCAGCCATTACTTCGTTATTTTTGCTCATGGTGGTTGCTGGCATCCTGTTTGAACAGCCCCGTGTTAAAACAGTTCGTGAAGCTGTGTACTTTGCGCTACTCTGTGAATCAACCATAAAATAAGGGACGTGGGAAAATCTCAAGACTCATCAGGCTTAGCAATGAAGGTTAAAGACCATTTCTATTGCAGTGTACTAGATTAGGGGACATGGGCTCGGGAGGAACATGGAACCCCCTTCTGCCCTGTGCGTGCTTGCTGGCTGGAAGAGGTGAACCTAGAGGAGATGTGTGCATCCAGGAGCTGAGTCCCATTGGAAAGCTGTGCCTTGTGTCTCCATGAGAAGGAAAACAGCTTTATGGGAAGAAAGTGGGCCCAGCCAGAGGCAGAGCCTGTGGGGAGGCAGGAGACTAGGAGAGAGGGTCTGCTGAGACTTGCAGCCAGGCCGAGGGGCCAGCGTGGGGGCCTCGCCGCACTGTCCTGAAGACACACCCAGAAAACCCCTGGCTGCGCCTGCTGGCCTGGTGCATTTCAGAGGAGCAGATTTGCAAAGTAGTACATTTAAGTGCGTCCCTTTTTTCAGTGCTAATGGATTTCCTGATAAGTAGGAAATGTGAAAAATGCTGAGGAAAAAATTCCCTAGCAACACAAAAATTACTTCTAATTTTCTGTATCCCCTTGTGGTCTGTGTTCCTGTGTGATGGTATTATATAATCACATGCCATTTTATAGCCTGCTTTTAAAATTTAATACTCTTGTAACATTTTTGGTATTAATAATTGCTCTTAATCATAACTTTTAAAGCTATATGACATTTCATAATACACCTTTTTTTGTGTATTTATTTTTTGGGGCAGATTTCACAAAGTCAAATTATTATTTCAGTTTCAACATTTATGTAGTTCTTATTTACATATTATAACGAACCTTATAAAAGAATTGGACAAGTTATAACGTGGACCAATACTATCATAGAATTCCCTGTATTGGTTGCCATCACTTAGAAGAAGTTGGCTAATATAGTAAATATTAATTGGTATCATGAAATTCTCATTTTAAAATTTTTAAGTTGTTGGTTATAATAAAGAATGAATTTTCTTCATGTATTTGTTACTAGTTTTTATTCTAATGCATTTCTGCCTGTAAGGTATAACTATAACTTAACATGCATCCAAGTGCACGCATCCAGAATATGGTACTGGGGGCGTCTTTACACATGCATGCACCAGTTCCCCACACCCACGTACCTCCGCCACACCCACACCCATGATGCACCCACACCCTCCCACACACCTCCCACACGCCTGCACCTGCCGCACGCCCACACACACGTGCATTCACACCCGTGTACACCCACCATACCCATGTACCCACAGACCCTCACACACATGCTTACATACACACCTGCACCTGCCTCGCACCCACACCCCCTCCACACACACCTGCACCTCCCCCACACCCACACACATACAGAGGTGGGCCACGTACCTGTGCTCCCACACACGCACACCCACGCATATACACGTGTAGACCATGTACCCCTGCTCCCACACAGGTGCACACCTGCATGCACATGCTCCCACACCCATATGCACCCGTGTCACTGCCATGGAGGGCACCCCAGCAGTCCCCTAAGATTCCTGGAGTCTGGGCCAACTCCAGGCCCGCAGTGAATGGTCTCTGTCATTTGCGTGAGGTAATCGCACAAGGTGCTCCTTCTCCTGTCTGATTTTTCTCACTCAGCGTTGTCTGTGCGTGTGTTGTTGTTACTTGTCATTACTGTGAGAACTGCATTTGTGAATATACCACAACTGATTTACCCGTTCTATTGTGGGTTTTTTTTTTTTTTTTTGGAGACAGAGTCTCACTCTGTCACCCAGGCTGGAGTGCAGTGGTGTGATCTCAGCTCACTGCAACCTCCCCTTCCTGGGTTGAAGTGATTCTCCTGCCTCAGCCCCCCCCCAAGCAACTGGGATTATAGACGCCTGCCACTACGCCCAGCTAATTTTTAAATTTTTAGTAGAGACGGGGTTTCACCATATTGGCCAGGCTGGTCTTAAACTCCTGACCTCAGGTGACCTACCCGCCTTGGCTTCCCAAAGTGCTGGGATTGCAGGTGTGAGCCACCGCACCTGGCCTACCCATTCTATTGTTGATGGACATCTGAGATGTTTACTGCTTTGACTATCAAAAATATATCTGCTGTGAAAATTCTTGCACTTGCCTTTTCTTTGGTGTTTGTAGGGTGTATCCCCAATTGTAGAGATGTGGCATCATAGGACATATGTATTTCTACCAAATATTTTTCTCAATATCACTTAGTAATTATTTAATAATTAATAGTATATTATAAATGTGTAACAGGTCCACAGAGGAAGAAAACTGTTCATAGGTAAACTTTCCTTGGGTGTGGAAAGTAAAAAGAGTACAATAAAGTTTCACTTATAAAAACAAGTGCTGTGTTCATTTCCCTGGTTCTTAGATGTGTAATTTGTAATTGGAAACTGCTCACTGGGAATATTTCTGAACCTGCTGTGGGAACTGCAGTGGCCCCGAATGGAAAGGGCGGGCGCACATGCTCACCGGGCTCCTGCTCTGCAGCGGGCAAGCCGGCCATGTCTGGCTTCTCCCTGGCCCCAGCACCCGGTACTGGTGGCCCCGCTCTACTCCTGGGAGATTCTGGTTCAGCTCACATGGCTCTGGCACTGGCCAGGTATGAATTCCATTCTGAGCAAGTCCAGAATGACTCCTCGGGTTGACCTTATACTGCTATGAAGAAATAACTGAGACTGGGTAATTGATAAAGAACAGAGGATTTTTTGGCTCACATTTTGGAGCTGTGCAGGAAACATAGCAGCAGCTGCTTCTGGGGAGGCCTCAGGAAACTTCCAATCATGGCGGAAGGCGAGGAGGGAGCAGCCGCCTCACATGGTGGAAGCAGGAGTCAAGGAGGGGGAAGATGCCACTCACTTTTTGGTGGTGGTTGTTGTTGAGACGGAGTCTCTCTCTGCCACCCAGGCTGGAGTGCAGTGGCACGATCTTGGCTTATTGCAACCTCCACCTCCTGGGTTCGTGCCATTCTCCTGCCTCAGCCTCCCGAGTAGCTGAGACTACAGGTGCCCGCCACCACGCCTGGCTAATTTTTTGTATCTTTAGTAGAAATGATTGGCCAGGCCGGTCTCAAACTCCTGACCTCAGGTGATCCGCCCGCCTCGTCCTCCCAAAGTGCTACAATTACAGGCGTGAGCCACCGCGCCCAGCCCACGCCACTCACTTTTAAATGACCAGGTCTCAGGAGAATTCCCTCTCGTGAGGACTGTACCAAGTGGGGATGGTGCTAACCCATTCGTGAAGGCCCATCCGCCATGATCCAGTCACCTCCCACCAGGCCCCACGTCCGACATTGGGATTGCAATTTGACGTGAGATTTGGACGGGACACAGAGCCACACCGTATCAGACCCTGAGAGGAGCAGCTGGAAATGATGAAAGGGCCGTCTGAGGCGTGGGTGACGTGTAGGTGCTACTGGGTATTGTGGAGACAGTTTAAACATAGCATTTAATGTTTGTTTTGATTGCAAACGTATTGCGGAGTGGACCAGGCATGGTCAGGCTCAGACCTAATTAGGCAAAATGGTAAAAGTACAAATAAAGCACAAAGAAGTAAAGGAAAACCACCTACAATTCCACCATCCGACACCATTCAGGTACCTGCTAGTTGTCTTGTTTGGACACGCATACTTTTTTGAAACAAACAAACAAGAAAAGGATGTAGCATTCGTACAGTTTCTTTTTTATATTATCTTCTAAAATATATATCACATCGTTCCATGCCACTGAGTAGTCTACAGTATACCGAATGGTGTCATAATATTATATTACCCTCAAATACTACAATGTATTTGAACGGTTTCCTATTACTAAACATTTAGGTGACTTCTAATTTTTTTATTACAATAATCAATGCCATAGTAAATGTACTTGGATATAAATCTTTTGTGCAGATCCATGAATATTTTTCTTGGTCCAGATTTACTTTTAAAAGAGGAATTACGTTTTCTCATTGACTTGGGTATTGGTAAGAAATTAAATGTGAAATCATTTCAATTCCTCTAAAAGTTATCCTGGAAAGAATGGAGATACTATATTTAACTTTCTTATGTAGTGGCTAAAATGTTATACCATTTAATTTCATAAGATAATAGGCACCAGTGACTGTTGGACTTGTTTTTGAAAAGAGAATAAAAGCGTGTGAATATACAGTCCTTTCTTACTCTCTCCCACCTTAATCATGTCTGACGTATGAGTCGAGCTCTGCCCACTATAGACAGAGTGGGCCAGGCACGGTCAGTCCCAGACCTAATTAGGCAGTCGTGGCCTGCCGCCCCTGCCCTCCCCAGCAGCCATGCAGCAGGCTGGGAGGACCTTGCTGATAGGGACAGCCCTGAGCAGCTCTGGCCTTGACACCAACAGTGGCTCAGTCTTAGAACCACTTGAAGACACAACATTTGGTGCCTTATTTCTTTAAGACTGGGTATGACCAGAGGGCAATCTTACGTAGCTTGCAATCTGAAAAATGTTCCACAGGGATTTTCTAACTTGTCTTTGAAGAGGAGTCCAGTAAGAAATTATAGAAGTACATACTCTTGGCCCAACAACAATTAATTAAAGATGTATCTGTCATGAAATGTGCATGTGATTATTCTTTGTAATCATGACGTCTGATGAAGGTACTGAGGAAAGTGTTTGAGATCCTGATGTGCTCTTGTATTTCTAGATCCACATCATAGATTTCGACGATGAAAACAACATTATAAATAAAAATGTCCTCCTCCATCAAGCGGGTGAAATCTGGCACATTAGTGCTAGTCCTGCAGACAGAGGTGTGCTGGCGACCTGCTACAACAGAAGTAAGTGCGGCTTTTCTGAGGTACCTGGTCACTGGACGTAT
Organism: Piliocolobus tephrosceles; assembly: GCF_002776525.5. Lineage (NCBI taxonomy): Eukaryota > Metazoa > Chordata > Mammalia > Primates > Cercopithecidae > Piliocolobus > Piliocolobus tephrosceles. The sequence continues at coordinate 3,143,133 of NC_045448.1, read as the reverse complement.
TTCCTAAGACTGGTTTTGTATTGCTAATGGGTCGACACATGACTTAAAAGATTTAACCATTAATGAAGGTGTTGCATACACAGAGAAGCCGTGATATTGGTGTTTGCAGAAATTATTAGAATCTTAAGATTCTCAGAATTGAAGCTGGAATCAGCTGTTCCAGGAACGTTGACCCCTTGGTCAGGGAAGTACAGTGCTGGAGGTTCTGGTGAGGCAGACACAGGCATCCTGATGCAGAAACTGGACGTTGCAGGCAGCAGCAGGGATTCACCTCTTTCCTATAGTGTCTTGGTGACTGTCTTCCAGTCCTCTTTGGTAAGGGCAGTTCCGTGCACACACACGCGTTGACTGGTGATACGCCTGATAGGCTTCTTCCTGCCTGCTGTTGGACTCTCTAGGCTCTTGGGGCTCTGGGGCTCTGGGACCTTAGTTTGTGTCAATGCAGACACCTGAGTCACTGAACTGAGCCTCCCTCTTCCCCAGTTCTCCTTGTTCGGTCATCGTCAATGACTCCTTTCTAAATTCTGGCTCTATGGAGAAATATCTCCTAGGATCTCTTTCTTTACCATGTACGCCAGAACAAATTCTTTGTAGTTTTTGATATGTAGTTTCTAAAATGTTGCCTTCATTTGTCCCACAGGCTGAATGACTTTTTAGATACTTTTAATGCATTCTGTCTGATCTTCCCTCTCATACCCTGGCTTCAGAATATTGATGTGTAGGGATTGCATGGCTTGTGTATCAGGCTGGTCACCAGGACGTCCTGATCTAAAATTCTGCTTTCACCGAGTTCTGTGTATGTTTCCCTTCCCTTTCCCTTTGCTTTTCCCTTTCTTTTCTTTTCTTGACAGAGTGTCACTCTGTCACCCAGGCTGGAGTGCAGTGGTACAATCTGGGCTCACTGCAACCTCCGCCTCCTGGGTTCAAGCAGTTCTCCTGCCTCAGCCTCTTGAGTAGCTGTGATTACAGGTGCACGTCATCATGCCCGGCTAATGTTTATATTTTTAATAGAGACAGGGTTTCACCATGTTGTCCAGGCTGGTCTTGAACTTTTGACCTCAGGTGATCCAACCGCCTCGGCCTCCCAAAGTGCTAGGATTACAGACGTGAGCCACTGTGCCCGGCCCTCCTTCCACTTTAACTTCACAGCCGCCCCGTGGCCGCTCTCTGAGGGCCCTGCCTTCCACTTGGAGGGCAATGTGGCTTGTGGCTGAGTGTGGCTGTGCGTCTCCCTCCTGCCAGCGGGAGGTTGGGGATCCGAGAGCCTCCTTGTGTTTTGTCTGCTCTCTGTGCCGACTGGTCCAAGCTGACAGTGTCTCAGCAGAAACACGTTTCTCAAGAATCTGTGGGTCTTCAGTAGATTTCCTGAGGCTTCACTTTCTCAGACAAGAGCCTAACTGCAGATGTGTTAGAAATGATCTCTTCTCGGCCTCCTGCTAAGATGGCCAAGGGACTGCCCCCTTCACCCTTGACCCTTCACCTTCACCCTTCACTCTTCACTCTCTCTTCTGCCTGAGGATCTGTGAAATGCTTCCTCCGCTTCTTGAGAGGCCCTTCCTGGGCCTGCACTCTGACCTCCTGATCTTCCCGAGGCTTTAACCACATGCAGTGTGGCCCATCCTCAGCCTTTTCTTAGGGGCACACCCTCCTGACAGTCAGGGTATTAGTCCATTCTCGCACTGCTATGAAGAACTACCTGGGACTGAGTAATTTATGAAGAAGTTTAATGGACTCACAGTTCTGCAGGCTTAACAGGAAGCATGACTGGGTGGCCTCAGGAAATGCACAGTCACCGTGGGGGTGACGGGGAAGCCAGGGCCTTCTTCACAAGGCAGCAGGAGAGAGAGAGCCAAGTGGGAAGAGCCACACACCTTCAAACAACCAGATCTTCTGAGAACTTACTGTCACGAGAACAGCAAGGGGGAAATCCACCCCGTGATCCAGTCGTCTCCCACCAGGTTCCTCCCTGACACGTGGGGATTACAATTCAAGATGAGATTTGGGTGGGGACACAGACCCAGGCCATATCAGTTAGGCTTTTCATTTCAGCGCCTTTTCTGGCTGGAGACGCTGGGCTTTTAGTTACTCCACCATCGCATAGCTCTTCCCGCATTTGCCCTCTCCTCCACCCTTGCCCTGTCCCCCGACCAGGAAACCCCCCAAGTGCAGGACCAGCCTCAGCACAACAAGAGCTGCCTCCACGACCCTGCAGGGCACGGCCTTTCTGCCCCCTGGATATTCCAGGCACGCTCTGCTTTTTCTGTGGCTCCTCAAAAGCCTCCCAGCCTCTACCCACTGCTGGAATCCAGAGCTCCTCCTGCATTTCAGGCATTTGTTACCGCAGCCCCTGCTTCCATAGTCATTATACACTGCAGAGGAATTCCCACAAACATAGCGGCTTCCAACAGCACATGCCTCTTCAATGGTATGTACTGGCTGTGGCTTCGTAGGGCCCTGGCCTGGGGTCTCCAGGCTGCCATCCAGGCCCCTGCCAGGCTTTGTCAGGGCTCTCACCTCACGTGGCTCCTGGGGTTATAGGATGCAGGCTTGTTTCCTGGCTGTCTGCTGGGACCACCCTCAGCTGCTCCCAGCTGTAAGTGGGCTTTGAGTTAAGCTGCCAAGTTTGTGGCAATTTGTAGGAGCAACAGAAAACTAACACAGTTGCCGAGCAATCTTGGTCTTGTTGGTCGTCCACACGCATAAGTTGATCGCGTCCTTCAAGTTACCCTGGATCTCGTGATTTTCAGTCGTGGCTTCCAGAGACTGACTCTTTCTGCCAGACTTCAAAGGCAGCATGGATCTTCTGTTAAATATTTCCCTAATCTGTCAGCCTCTCGAGGAAGAAAGACAAAATTGTTCCACAATATTCATGTCTAAGTTCCAAGAATTCTGTTTTATTCCTGCCATAGGCAGAGCTGAGATTTACATCCCGCAGGGAAGGCTGTTTTCCAGTGTGAAATGCTGTGAGTTCCTGCTCTGATCAGGAAAGAGCAGCACAGCTACTTGACTCGTGCTTAACCTGGCTCTTCGCCCTTCGAAGCACGCGTGGCGCCGGGTCTCACCTGAATCGGGTCATCTGCAGCAGCGGTCGTGCCCACGGGGCACGGCGCCAGGCCCTCCGGCTTCAGGTGCCTCCGGACAAGCCTGGAGTCACAGACCCAAGCTTGCTCTGCATAACCCAGTGCAGGGGAAACGTTCTAGAGACTTCCTGTGTTTTGCAAACATACTTGTGCTCTGTAGTTTTTGCACTTAGCTCGCCTCTGAATCACTAGGCTTCCACATTTCAATGAATCAAATATGAATTAAATCCAAAAGCACCACAAACTTAGAGTAGACGACATTGCTTAAATCGTCACTTCATTGTCACAAATCTCTTTGCGAAGATCAGAGTCGCACTGTATCCTCCTTGTCTTCCAATAGCGTTTTCTCCCATTGTGCTTCCCCTGCCGTTGCCCGGGCTGTTGGGAGGCCTCTTGCGGCGTTTACTGTGTGTCTGTTCCTGGTGTGCTGTTTATTGGGATGTGCTGATAGAGCAGCTCCTGTTGTCTGCTGTCCTTGGAGCCCCACACGTGTTTTCTTTGTTCCTCCTCCTCTGTAGCCCTTCTTTCTTTTTGTTTCCATTAGTGTGTGTGGTATTTTGGTGAACGGTTGGCATCTTTTAATGAAGAGACCGAGGGCTTCTGAGACACGCCTTTCGGGGCACACCCTGTGTGGGGCAGGGGCAGGCAGTGTGGGAAGTAGAACCGTAGGTGGAGAGGGCGGGCGGATCACAGGCCAGCTGGCGTGAGTTGTTAGGAGCACCCTCCTTCTGGCAGGCGGTTGCCCTCTTCTTTTTTTTTTTTTTTTGAGACCGAGTCTCGCTGTGTCGCCCAGGCTGGAGTGCAGTGGCCAGATCTTGGCTCACTGCAAGCTCCGCCTCCCGAGTTCACGCCATTCTTCTGCCTCAGCCTCCCGAGTAGCTGGGACTACAGGCGCCCGCCACCTCGCCTGGCTAGTTTTTTGTATTTTTTAGTAGAGATGGGGTTTCACCGTGTTAGCCAGGATAGTCTCGATCTCCTGACCTCGTGATCTGCCCGTCTCGGCCTCCCGGTTGCCCTCTTCTAAAGTTGTTTTCTGTGTCTTTCTTCACAGATGTCCTGAAATCCTTTTTCAGGCTTTTTTTTTTTTTTTTTTTTTTTGAGATAGAGCCTCGCTCTTGGCTCTTGTCACCCAGTCTGGAGTGCAGTGGCACAATCTTGGCTCACTGCAACCTCCGCCTCCCAGACTCAAGCAATCCTCCCACCTCAGCCTCTCAAAATAGCTGGCACCACAGGTATGCACTGCCATATCTGGCTGATATATATATATATTTTTAATCTGGCTGATTTTTAAAAACATTTGTAGTAGAGATGAGGTCTCACTGTGTTGCCCAGGCTGGTCTTGAACTCCTGAGCTCAAGTGATCTGCCCGCTTCAGCCTCCCAAAGCGCTGGGATTACAGGAGTGAGCCATTGCACCTGGCCTTCCATGGATCTTATGGGGAGGAAAGGAGACAGCAGCCATGGAGACGGGGCCTCTGGGAGAGTGTCTGGAAACAATTCATTTGGAGGGCCTCACTCTTCTTTAGGATGTTGCTATTGGTTGTTTGTCAGAAGCAACAGTGTTTACATTCTATCTTTACTGCTTCACACTGAGTCTCTTCTAATCAGTGAAGTCTGTAGTGCGATAGAACTCTTGTGCACACAAGCACACGTGCTAGAATGAACATCACAAATATGCAGAAGTGGATGAGCTCGTGGCTTATTTTTTTAAATGCAAGCAAGAAACCCTTTCTTGTACCCTGACTATTCATAGGAAGGGTGGTCAGGAACGGCAGTGTTGAGTTCCCCGTGCACAGCTGAAGAAGGATCTGGCGCTCACAGGCAAAGTCTCCTTGAAGAGTGATGTTCTCTTCACATTGTCTTAGAAAATGATAGAAAATTTGCATGAGGTTAAAGTATCCTAAAAAGTCAGACATTTTCAGATTAAACCATACATCCATATCTCTTAGCTTAAATCTCTATTCATGCAAGGAACAAGTGGCAGATTGCCATCGATTACTGATAGAGATTTATACCTGCTGTTGATCTATTTTCAGTTATTACCTGTGATGATTGTGAAAAGGACATTCTTGGAGTTGGTGAAAGGGGGAGTTGTAGCACAATAAACTCATGGAATGTTTTCTACATAGATGATGAAGATTTAAAAAACAACTTAACTCTCCCTTCTGATAATTTTATAAGAAGAATGCATGTCTATGAAAGCAAAAGGAGTAACTGTGGCCAGGGTAGAAGCTGTCTCGACGGGACTGTACGTACTTGAAACAGGAGAGATCTCCACAGTGACTAGTCTGTGGGAGTAGATTGCGGGTCGGATACGGAGGTGGGGACGTGGCAGGTGGCAGGCTGGCCTCCGAGGAGCACGCAGGCCTCCACACACAGCAAATAATGGCACAACCTGCAGGTCTCAATTGGACCTGGAGCCACACGAGGCTGTGGTGTTGCCACCTGAAAGAAGCCTGGTCACGCAGGGAATTAACATGAGTGATATATTTCTCTTGGGATTTCTCCCTTTGGAGCTGCCAGGTACTTCCAGTCACCTCCCTCCCCAGTTTATGTGCACTTCAGAATATGCTGCCAGCAGGCCTTGACCTTTTCTATGCATCTCACTTCCTATATTTAGAACTTGTTTCACCCAAGGTTTTCTTAAGGTTCATTGAGAAAAAAGCATATGTTTCAGATAAACATTAAAAAAACCCAACTTTGCTGCTTTAATTTCTAATGTATGTTTCTGAATTAGGGTACACCAAGTATGCCTGCCTCTGCTCACACCGTCTCATGAGTGTACCTGTGCCTGCCTCTGCTCATGCTGTATCATGTGTGTGGGCCTGCCTCTGCTCACACCACCTCATGAGTGTGCACATGCCTACTTCTGCTCACACCACCTCATAAGTGTGTGCCTGCCTCTGTTCACACCATCTCATGAGTGTACATGTGCCTGCCTCTGCTCACACCGTCTCGTGAGTGTGTGCCCCTGCCTCTGCTCACAGTGTCTCATGAGTATACATGCACCTTCCTCTGCTCACACCACCTCATGAGTGTGTGTCCCTGCCTCTGCTCACACCATCTCATGAGTGTACATGTGCCTGCCTCT
>NC_045448.1:3123397-3136953 GCF_002776525.5 Piliocolobus tephrosceles | reverse complement strand
TGCTCACACCATCTCATGAGTGTACATGTGCCTGCCTCTGCTCACGCCATCTCATGAGTGTGTGCCCCTGCCTCTGCTCACACTGTCTCATGAGTGTGTGCCCCTGCCTCTGCTCACACTATCTCATGAGTATACGTTCATCTTCCTCTGCTCACACCGTCTCATGGGTGCACATGTGTCTGCCTTTGCTCACACTGTCTCATGAGTGTGTGCTCCTGCCTCTGCTCACACCATCTCATGAATGCATACTTGGCTGTGCTCACACTGTCTTGTGAGTGTGCGCATACCTACCTCTGCTCTCCGTGTCTCCTGGGTGGGTGTGTCTGCCTCTTCTCACACTGTTTCATGAGTGTGTGCCTGCCTCTGCTCACACCATCCTTGGTGACACTCTGTGTGGTGGCCTCACAATCAGCAGAGGGCACCAGTGGTCTGGCTCTGTGTCCCCTTTGCTGTGGACCTTCCATTGTCTCCCCTTTCATGTCTTCATGACTATGTCCTAACTTGATCGCTTATACTGGTGCAAGCCATTTTTAAAACCTTCGTCCACTTCTCTTGCTGCTCTCTAAATCTTTTCACAGACTTTTACACCTTGTTTGAAAAACACGTTTGCAGAGTGAAACTAACTCCTGCGTTTAGCTGAGATTATACGCATTGAGTGGTGGTCACTCTAGAGCACTTTGTGGGTTTCTATAGAAAAACAAGAATGGAATTTAGTTCCTCACTCCTAAACTTCAGGAATTCGCCAAGGGGAACCTTGTCAATATCTAAGGACCTCTGACGCAGGGGAGCCCAGGCTGGTGCCTCGAGATCATTAGAGAGTAGTCATGGAACTGTGACCCAGCGGAGCCCAGGCTGGTACTCCAAGTTCATTAGAGAATAGTCATGGAACCTTCATCTGGGGGAGCCCAGGCTGGTGTCCCGAGATCTTTAGAGTGCTGTGGGTGGGCTCTGTTCGAGGGTAACCCAGTCTGGTGCCCTGAGATCATTAGAGTGTGGTGGCTGGACTCTGATCCAAAGAAACGCAGGTTGGTGCCTGAGATCATTAGAGCATGCTGGGTGGACCTGTGATCCAGGGGAGTGCAGCCTGGTGCCCTGAGATTATTAGAGCACAGTGGGTGGTCTCTGATCCAAGGGAACCCAGGCTGGTGCCCCAAGATCACTAGAGCTTGGTGGGTGGGCTCTGATGCAAGGGATCCCAGGGTGGCACCTGAGATCGTTAGATCGTGGTGGGTGGTCTCTGATCCAGGGGAACCCAGGCTGGTGCCTCCAGATCATAAGAGTGTGGTCAGACTCTGATCCAGGGTAACCCTGCTGGTACCCCGAGGTCATTAGAGCATGGTGGGTGGTCTCTGATCCAGGGGAGCCCAGGCTGGTGCCCCGAGATCATTAGAGCATGGTGGGTGGTCTCTGATCCAGGGAACCCAGGCTGACCTCCTAGAGCATTAAATGTGGTGGACCCCACGTGATGAGCAGGCGGTAGGGGTGGCACCCCAGGTGGAAATGGTCCTTAGAGAGGGATGTCTCAGTGTGACGCAGACTCGTGCTTCCCGCCGAGGTAGTCTCAGTGTGACGCAGACTCATGTGCTTCCCGCTGAGGTAGTCTCAGTGTGACGCAGACTCGTGCTTCCCGCCGAGGTAGTCTCAGTGGGACGCAGACTCGTGCTTCCCGCCGAGGTAGTCTGCTATGACAGGTGTGAACACAGATGTTTGGACCTGGAGGTCTGAGTTCCCGGAACTGGTGCCAACACACCAGGTTCCCACGGCTTCCCAGGTGACATCCCTCTGCCTTTGTGCCTTTCTGTAGCTCTGGCCCACTCCCCACCCTCTCTCTTGTCTACACATTGGGAGTTCTTTTTTACCCTTAGAATGGAGGCCAAGGTGGGTGGATTGCTTGAGCCCAGGAGTTCAAGACAGTCTGGGCAACATGACAACACTGTGTCTCTACCAAAAAAAAGAAAAATTTAAAAATTAACTGGGTGTGGTGGCATGTGCCTGTGGGTCCAGCTACTCAGGAGGCTGAGGCGGGAGGAGCACTTGAGTCCAGGAGTCTGAGGCTGCAGTGACCCGTGATAGTGCCACTGCACTCCAGCCTGGTGACAGAGTTAGACCCTATCTCAAAAAGAAAAAAATAATACAGGATATCTCATCCATGGAGTTTAACGACAAAACAAGTTGAGTATACAGAGATTGAGAATAAAACCATGGTTACATGGTTAAGGAAGGGGCACTGGAAATTGTAGGTCTGAGGATGCAAAGTAGCAGGTATGTAGGATGAAGAAGGCCAGAGACCTCATTTATAGCAGGGCTATTGTTGATTGTCTTGTATCATATTTGGGATTTTCGCTAAGTGAGTGGATTGTAGCTGCTCTTGCCACAGAAAAAGAGAACGAGTAGCTGTGTGAGCTGATGGATATGTTAATTCGTTTCACTATAGTGACCTTTTCTCTCTGTATCCCAGCATCATGTTGCAGACCTTAAGTACAGACAATAAAATTTTTTAAAAATGAAAAAGGGCCAGCACATGACTCATACTTGTTATCCCAGCACTTTGGGAGGCCGAGGCGGGCAGATCACTTGAGGTCAGGAGCTCGAGACCAGCCTGGCCAACATGGTGAAACCCCATCTCTACTAAAAATACAAGAATTAGCCAGGTGTGTTGGTGTGTGCCTGTAGTCCCAGCTATTCGAGAGGCTGAGGCAGGAGAATCGCTTGACCCCAGGAGGCAGCGGTTGCAGTGAGCTGAGATTGCGCCATTGCACTCCAGCCTGGGTGACAGAATGAGACTCTGTCTCAAAAAATAAAAACAAAATAAAATAAAATAAAGCAACATAAAGTAAAGTAGATAAAGTAAATTAAAGTAAAATAAAATAAAATAATAGAACTATGGCCTCCTAAAAGCCCCGCTCTACCCTAGCTCCCCGGGGTCCCAGCCTGTCTCCGTGCCCCTGTGTGGCTGTTTCTGCCAGAACACTTGTCTCCCTGTTTCTTGTCTCGCCTGCTGACTGGAAGCCCCTGGCGGGGCTGGACACGGCTGCTTGCCTCTGTGCCGAGTGCCCTGGCCTGCAGAGGCCGCACAGCTTCAGCTGCTCATCCTGGCACCGTCTTCCTCTGAAACATGACCCCATTTGAGTGATCAGCCATTTTGCTACATCATAGCTACTCAGAACAGTGACAGACTGAATCGACTAATTTGAACTATGTTGAAATTATCATCTCAGTGAGATTTAGGAAGATATAGTGGATTTTTCTTGGGAACAAGGCTGCTGAGGTGTACTGAATAAATGAGTAGGAGGAAACGTAAGAAAATGACAACTGAGCAGCTAAATTCATCTGGGTCTGCGTCCTCAGGGACTGCACTGACCTGGAAGTGAAGTGTGTGACCTGGAATGGGTTCCTTACCCTTTCTCTGTCTTGCGTCCTCTGTCACACTCTAGACATGAAAACTTCGCACACCCCAGGGAGGCGTTTGTGAATGAGTGAGACCCATCGTCAGACTGCACTGAAAAATTAAAAAGGGAAGCTAAATGTCAAGTGGTCCAGTTATTTACCCAGCCTTTCTTTTACCTCCTTAGGTGGGCATGGTGGGAGCAGGGCAGTGGAGGCTGGGGAGGCAGCGGTCTGACAGGGGTACCGGGCAGTAGAGAGGGCACCAGGTTTGGTGGCTGGAAAACCTAGACTTTCTGCTTTTCCCTCTGGTGTTTACTGGCTTTCTAATCCTGGACAAGTGAAGTAAACCTCTGGAGCTTTCATCTGTAAAACGGACACAGTTAACTAACACTGCTGTTAAATAATGAGAAAACATGAGGCTGTTGTGAACAGGTTTGTCTCAGACTTGGGTCTATGTACCCTGCGAGGACGGGACTCCAGGGGTGTGTGCCAACAGTCCTGAGCAGTGGGCTCTGAGCATCTGGGGCACACCGTATGCCCGCTCCAGTGCACCTTACCCCCAGGAGAGGTGGGCAGTGCTGCAGCCATAGCCTCCTCTGCACTGGGGAGCAGCCGCCGCAGGAACCCTCGGCACAGGCAGCAGAGCCCACTGGGAGCATTGGGCCAGCCCAGGAGCCCGTCCGCTGTCACGGCTCGCTGACCGAGCCTTCCCTTCCATGACGGGAGCTTCTTAAGCAGGGCACAACACCTCCTGGGCTGGGTGGCAGGGCGCCGGGGTGCTTGAAGCCACAGGATAAGGGTGGTGTGTCTTTCTGTAGCGTCACTTCTATTTGATTTTAAGTAATGAAAACGTGATTTGTAGCCTCGAATGAATGTGGATATGTTAGGAAGTAGAATGCAAACTGTGCGGTGATCTCTCGAATGAAACATGCGGCTTGCGGAGGGCCCCTTCAGAGAAGGTCCCCAGACCTTGCTGTGCAAACCCTTGGCACTGTGTAAAGGGTGCGGTCACAGTAGGATGTGCCTTCTCGTTCCTCTGCCGTTGGTGCGGCTCCTTGAAGACAAGGACAGAAGCTCTGTTTTGGGGGTTGAGAGTAGGGAGGGTGGCACAGGGAAGGTTTTGTGCTGAAATAGGCCCCTTGCACTGGGAGGCCCTCGAGGGGGAGGGAGTCCGCCCCAGCTCCTGTCACCACTTCCCTGCCTTGACTTTCCTTTGCCAAATCCAAAGGGCCACAGAGGACAGGATGCTGGTTCTCTCTGAAGACCTTTCACCTTGGCTTTTCGCCTCCTTTTCCCCTTGGCTCCTCCGCAGTGGGAGAATTCCTACTACCTGGAGACGCACCTCCCACTGTGACCCGTGAGAATCAGGCGTGCTCTGCACAGGAGGCCCCACTCTGGGACACCTCTTGGGGCTGCTCGGTGATGCAGGGTGATATTTGGGGTGGTCCTGACCCCCGGCCCTTGCAGGGAGCCCAGAGGTTGGCCTTCTCATCAGCTTTCGTTTTGGGGCTCAGTTGCAGCTCTGTTTCCCTGGGAACCGATGGGGGCAGTGCTCTAGCAGGTCACTAGGTAGGGTTGCTTATGATACAAGATAAAGAGAACTGATCAGGCAGTTGTGTCTGGACTTAGGAGTCTGACCCTAACCCCCTGGAGGCTGTTCTTTGGCCTTGCTGAGGACAGCGGTCCTGCCAGATCATGGGAACCTGGAAGTGCTGCGTTTCAAGTTGTTACAGCTCCTGTGAGGCCTGAGGCCCTAAAACCAAGGCGCCGCTGACCCCAGCCTGATGCGGGTCGGGCCCTTCCCCCGAGGTGCTGGAGGTACGGCTGTGGCTGCTTCGAAAGTCTGAGCACGCGGGCTGCCTGCACTCCCCGTGGTGTGACCGGGGCCCACGAGGCTGAACCCGGGGATCTTCCAGCGGGCCTCCCGCCTACTGTGTCATCCACTGACCAGAGTTGAGGATGTCCTGAGAGACTGATTATTAGAGCGAGGAGTGGTCACGAAATGCTTCACAGACAAGTGGTGCCCTGGGCAGGGTCGGCTTTCAGAAGGTGCTGCCCTGAGTGGGTGGGTGGCCAGGGGCTGCCCTGAGGCACCTGCCCTGAGCCTGAGTTAGCACCGTGGGAGAATCCCCCCAGGCCAGACAGCTACCCGAAGCTGCAGGACCCGTATGTGGCCGTGGCCGGGGAGTCCAGCCTGGGGGCAGCATCCTGAGGAGCAGCAGTGGGCACGTGGAGGGATGCCGCCTAAGCACTGGGCCACTGCCCGGGAGGAGCTGGGAAAGCCCAGTGGGTGCCGGGAATAGTGTAGCCATGTGTGCTGCTCACCGTGGGCTCTGTGGGTGTCCCTGCAGGGGCCGTTCATCATGTCCCTGGGGCAGCGAGCTGTCATGGGTGGGTCCTGCGCTCCAGGGGCTGGGGACCTGCTCTGGCTTTCACAGTGCCACATGTCTCTCGTGCAGTGCCTGGGGAGGAGGTGCTCCTGTCTCTGAGCCTCAGTTTTCTCATCTATGAGATGGGAGGAATTCCGTCTGCTTTGACTACTTTAGACTTTGTTGGGATTCAGAGAAGCCCGTGTGCGTGACATGCTTTTGTTATGTGATTTCTGACGTCATTGTTCTGTCCCGTCGTTGTTTTCACACTGGCGCTGTGAATTCAGTTTTCTCCCATGTCCGGGTCTTGACTCTGAACCTTCCAAGACCGTTCAGCCTCACCCTTGCTGCCTGCTCCAACACAGCAGCAGTGGAGCGCCCCCGCCTCCGCCAGCAGGGCCCAGCCTGCCCGTGCCACGCACTGTGCTGCCTCCGTGCGCAGGTTGGCTCATTTAGCCCCGTGATACTCAGCAGCAGACACTGTTGGAAATCCCAGCTTTCCAGATGAGAAAACAGGGTTCATAGAGGTTGCCTGGAGGCCGGATTCAAACCTGGGCCCACCCAGACTCTGCTCTGGGTGTCTTCACGTCTTGCCACCTTAGCTCCCAGACCTTCCCTCACACGGTAATTCTCTGTAAGGGACTTTAAAACTCCTCCTCAGGAGAAGGCTGCTCACGTGGCAGGTTTCATGCAGGTGAATGCTGGCCGAGGGACCACGTCCCTCATGGATCCGTGTCCCGACGCTACAAGGAGAAAATGCAGAATGAAGACCTTTGACATGCAGGGCTCGGGGGACACTTAAGGAACTCATTACTCTCATCAGTGAAGGGGACTAAAAATAGGAACAGATGAAGGGCAGGGATGTCCTCATGGTGTCCGATTTGTCGTGGGAAGCCAGGGATACTGGGGACAGTTCCCCAGACCTTCCAGGCAGATCCCACACCCACATCGCCTTTGGTGTCCCCGCCAGAAGCCGTGTTTCCTGGCTGGGGGGACCACTGGTCTAACCAGGGATTCCACGTCTTGAGCCTAAAACTTTTACTTTCTGGTCTTCTGACATGACTATGTGGAATCATTGCCAATATGGAATGAAATTTTATACTTTTTATCATTCTGAGAGATTATCCTCTTCAGTGACTAGGTTTTTTTTTAAAAGAAAAAATCGGAGAGAGGAACTGTAATATAAGATTAGCTTATCTGCCAATTTCTGCATCTCCAGAAAGAGTCAGAGGTTAGGAAGACTTTACTGTTTTTGCATTTTCATGACGTTTGTTGCTGTTAGTTTATATATCGGCAGTGGCGACAGGGACACCTTGCACGCACACTGAGGCATCCCAGCCAGATCACCCACTCGCTTCAGCAGCTGCGGGAGGGACGATGCTGATGGGGCCAGGACCCTGCCTCAAGCTCCCTAATGAGCACCGGCCCGGGGACTCTCCATTTTGCTGATGAAGGAACTGGGGCATTGTCAGTGACTTTCTCAAGGCCACATGGACAGTGTGAGGGCGGATTTGGGATTCTGGCTTTGGGCTCCGCCTCCAGGCTGTGCTGTCTTCACTGTGCCCTGTGACCGCTCTGTTCAGCCAAAGGCAGATGCACATGTGAGGGACTCTTGTCAATGGAATTCATCCCAAGGCTGTTCACCGAGTTAGGGCGTCCACAGTCAGTTCTGGATGAAGAAGACCACGGGATTGCAACTTAGGAGACTGAAGTTTTGCTGTGATTTTGCCAAAAATCAGTACTATAATCTCTGGCACTTGAACTTTCTAGGTTCCAGTTTTGTCATCTGCAAGAAGGGAAACTTAACCGTGGTTATGGCTAAGACCCTTTTCTGTTTCCTGCTTATTTGCCTTTCTGAAAAAAATTTTTGAGCTTCTGTTGTGATTGAGACAAAACAGTAAGTACTCAGGAGAGAGAGATGAGAAGACTCGGTCCCAAACTCCAGGCACCCACTGTCTAATGGGGCAGACAAGAGAGACACAGCCAGTGTGCCCTGGTCAGTTAGTGCAGTTTCAACACTGCTTTAGGGTCCGCACCGTGACCGTCAGCCCTAAAGCCAACACACCGCAGAGGCCCTGCCAGGGGAGGACCCTGCTGACCTCGCCGGGAAGAGCAGATTTCAGAATCCCACTCTGGCTCCTGATCTGACAGTGGAGTATGCCACGGGTCATCTTCCCGTGAAGTGAGGGTGGAATTCACCACTGATCCCTCAGATAAGATGCTGTCGAGAATTGGCTTTTGGAATCCTTCATTGTGAAGAGCAGCCTGTATCATTTGAGCTCCTGTGTGGCCGTGGGCGGCGTGGCCTTTGTGGAGATTTCCACTGCTGAGGAGTCCGTGGATGAGGCAGCGTCTGTGCCTTCTGTTCACCAGGAATGATGTCTGAGCACCAGCCTGGTCCAGGACGTGCTTCTTAAGCTGTCGAAGGAAGGTGCTGAACTAGAGGGTTCCTCAGATTTCTTATAGTTTCGAGGTCCGGAGGCTGTCTGCTTGTAGTGAGAACTGTATCTTCCTCCACAGATATAACAAGAAAGTCAAAATACAATTGTTCTTGTTTAAAGATGCATTTTCCCCTTGATCTCTGCACCCAATGAGAAGAAAGTTGCATTTCTGAATTGTTACTTTGCATGGTGAAAATAAGCTGAAAGAAGAAGTGGGTTTTTCCTGGAAAATAGTATTCTTAGGCTCCTCTTTGTGAAACCAGAATTCTGAGAAAATGACAGAGAGTCCTCTGAAAGAATCGAGTACGCGAGAGGCAGGGGAGAAAAGTTAGAACCCATCAGCCTCATTGTCAAGTGCATGCTTCAAGACGGGGTGGCGGGGGCAGAGGACGCTCTGCTGCACACAACATGCGGATACTTCTCAAGCATGCCGGCTTGTGTGTCTCTGGTTACAGTTTACTTCCCATTTTCTGTGTTAAAAGATTGACTACTTTCCTTTTTTCAGGGTATAGGTGCTCAGCTGGGAAAGGTGAGAGTTAAATTTTCTCATGATGCTGGTGCCAAGAAATAGCACCTTGAAAAGAGGAAGAAATCAAGATATGATCTCCAGGGAGCTGTCATTCAGCGCACATCACTGAGAGCCCTCCCCGGGCCGGGAGGCTGCGTGCTGTCGTTCCCCTCAGCAGCACGCTTTGGGTGGAGCCTCCTGCCCTGTTCAGACATGTCCTATAGAAACACCTTGACAATGCCAGCCCATCTTTAATTTTCACACCGTCTCAAGTAAAATCTGTTTTGAAATGAAAACATTGTGCATTTTATTTTAAGCTTGTTTTTGGGGCTCTCATTTTTTTAAGACTAACAAAAATAGAGTTGGTTGACCTATCTTCTCTGGAATAGCTGTGCACTAACCAAATTGTCAGCTGAAGAGGGTTTTGCTTTGCAGGCGTAAGCCAGACAGGTCTGAAGTTGAGTGTGTCTGCTGAATTAACATCAGAAAGGGTTTCTTTTGGTCCTTTTTCTTTTGGGATTCTTGTGGAAATAGTTCAGTGGGGTCACTTTGGCGAGAGATAGGAAAACGGCATGAAATATCAATTCGCCCGAGTTCTGTTTATTGTGATTTTAGGGAACAAGTTATTATTTCAGTTCAATAATAAATACTTCCTTTAGGGTGTGGATTGCTGAGTCTTATTTGCCGTAAACTTTGAGTTTCATTGCTGCCTAGTCTAATAAATAGTTCATTTGTTAGTGAAAAATGTAGCATAGCCTAGCAAAGAGAGCGTCTGTGCCCTCCCACCTTAGTGCAAGAAGAGGAAGCAGAGTCGCTGGGGGCTGCCTCCGGGACTTTGTGTGCGGGACCTGGAGCACGCAGGGGCAGTGTCGTTCCCAGGTGTGGTGGTGCTCGCAGGTGCAGTGTTGTCCGCAGGTGCGGTATTGTCCTGCCTGCAGGTGCGGTGTTGTCCGCAGTTGTGGTGTTGTCCTGCCTGCAGGTGTGGTGTTGCCCACAGGCACAGGGTTGTCTGCAGGTGTGGTGTTGCCCTGCCCACAGATGCAGTGTTGCTCTGCCCGCAGGTGCGGTGTTGCCGGCAGGTGCGGTGCCACAGGTGCAGTGTTGTTTGCTGGAGGGAGGAAGAGCACATCGGACGTGGAGGACAGAACGGCCTGGATTGCAGCCAGTCCTTGGGCATGGAGAGTGATGAGGAAACCTCAGAAGACTGGAGCTTAGGCCCCAGCTTCACTGCTTGTGGTGGGTCCTTGGGCAGGTCATTTACGGTTTTTGGCTTCCATCATTTTCATCATCCTTATTTTATACATGAGGGAACGGGATAACGATAACGACAATGAAGGTGATGACAATGGCAACTCCCATCGAGTGCTCGTGTGCCAGGCACGGGGTCAGCGCTTTCTGGGAATTATCAAGTTGAATCCTCTGTTCCACTGGCCTTGCCCCATGAGGGAGTTGTTGCAGTGACCCGCCGGGCCAGCAGTGCTCATTAGGAGCGCACAGCACACTTCCAGGGCACCTGACCTGTAGCTACAAGGCTTCAAGGATGCTGCTTCTGGGGTACAAATTTTATAAATATGCCCTGTTCTGTAAACACGTTTTCTTCTTGCTGGTTTTTGTCATGGAGGATGGAGATGTAACTTTGTCACCTCTAAGTGACACTGGTAATGAGGCTCAAGTACTGGAGTTTAGAGGCCGATGAGATTAAAGATCTTAAACACTTTTTTTTCTGTCTTTAGAAGTAAAATTAGATTTTATGGAGCCAACTATTTTGTTGCTGGGGTAAGTTCCAAGTATCTGAATTCCTTCTTGTCCTCTTAGGAGACATCATGGAATCCTTTGGCATTCTTCCTCTAGCTCAGAGTCCCACGATTGTCTTTGTAAACACATTGCACCAGGTCTTCTTCAGGGGACAGGTCGTAGGTGAGCGCAAAGGTGTTTGTGTAAACAAGCACCCCTCCTGAGTTTGGGGTGCATGCGTGGGGATCAAGCAATGGCACGTCAGCAGATGTATTTTGGCTTTGGAGTTTGGAATGGCGTGTGAGGAGAACTCTGATCGCCAGGACACAGCTGAGCATTGCAGAATGAGAGTCCTGGTTCTGGATATGAAGGACTTGAATAGCAGGAGCTTCAGACAGTAGGGATCACCTGTATTTTTTATTTAGTTGTGTTATGGAAATGAGGCATGGCTCTGGAATAGTGGGCTATTTTTTGATCTTCCTTTTTTCGAGGCCGACTCCTGTGTTGTTTCTTGCGTTCCTTACTGACTCTTGAGATCCCGTTTGTATCATCTCTCCGTCCTCCTTGACTTTCTGTGGCACCTCCAAATTCAGTGTCATCTGGAAATGGAATTAATGTGCTGTTTACGGCTCCTTCCAGATCGCTAATGAAGATGTGAACTAAGACTTGGTCCCTGGAGCAGCCCACGACGGCTCCTCACGGCGTCGCGCTCTGTCATTTGCCAGTGTACTTTGTTTATGGCCCTTTCTCCAGGTTTCAGCCCACGAGGGGGTGCTTAGACAAAGCCCGATTTGAATTAATTTTTCCAGTAAGACTGTAAAGAACACGGGGCCAGCTCCTCCCTCCACCCCAGAGGTGTGGTGTGCTGTGCTCTTCTGCGGCCTGCTGGTCTGCGCCCTGCCCTTGGCCCACAGCCGTGTGGACGCGGCAGCAATTCCACTTGGAGGTGCAGAGAGGAGCCATTAGGAGCCACGGCTGTGCGCCTGGGACCCAGCAGGAAGCAGATGTGACCTTGAGATGATGCCCCGTCCGAAGTGCTGTGCATCCTGTTGGGCAGGTGCTGAACCCGTGTCTCAGGCGTCCTGGCCGACTGAAGCTGAACTCTGTGAACCGGGTGGCCCAGGCAACGGAAGCGAATTTCCTCCCAGGTCTGGAGGCTGGAGGTTCAGGTCAGGCGTGGCAGGGCTGGTCCTCCTGAGGCTACGCTCTGGGCCTGCAGTCGATCCTTCTCACTGTGGGGTCACGTGGCCTCTGTGCACGAGCAACCCCCACGTCTCTTCCTCTTCTTATAGGGACCCAGGACCCACCTGATGACCTCCTCTAACCTTAGTTACCTCCTTAAAGGCTCTGTCTCCAGCACAGTCACACTGGGGCTACGGCTTCAGTGTGTGAATTTGGCGGGGGAATGGGGGGCGGATTCAGTCCACACAGCATGGAATCTTCAGTGTGTTTATTTAAGTAAGGTGGGAGGGGTCTCTGTCTAGATTCGACCCTCACAGCTGCTGCAAGGTCACCTTCCTGTCAGCGCCTCGTGTGCTCCCGACACTCTGTGCTCCACCCTGCGTGTGAGGCACACAGTAGGCCCTCGGCTCAGTCAGCACCTCGTGCACTCCTGGAGCTCCATGCTCCACCCCGCATTTGAGGCACACAGTAGGCCCTCGGCTCAGTCAGCACCTTGTGCGCTCCTGGGGCTCCATGCTCCACCCCGCGTGTGAGGCACACAGTAGGCCCTCAGCTCGGTCAGCACCTTGTGCGCTCCTGGGGCTCCATGCTCCACCCCGCGTGTGAGGCACACAGTAGGCCCTCAGCTCGGTCAGTGCCTTGTGTGCTCCTGGGGCTCTGTTCTCTAACCGGCATGCAAGACATACAGTAGGCCCTCAGCTCGGTCAGCGCCTCATGTGCTCCGTGCTCCACCCCATGTGCAAGGCACAGAGTTCTCAGCTCACACGTGCACTATCTCTGTGCGTCTGACTCTTGGTGGTACCTGACAGCACGTGGTCTGTTTTCCTGAGGCGTTTTGAGTCTCTCACTGTTGGGACTGTGTCTAGACTATTGCAGGAGATTGGCGTGGCTGGGGAAGGTGTGGACCAGGTCAGGGGGCTGGGAGGCCGAGGAGCCTGGTGGTCTGCCTAGCATCTGTTCTGCAGCCGGCTTTGTAGTTTGTTACTGGAAGTTATCTGTATGGCAACCCTTTGGGGGAAAAAGTAGTAATTAAACAGCTTCCTTGTGAAAAGGCAACGTGAAGACAGAAAACTGGGTGGAAGTTGAAAAGCAGTGAACTTGAGGAATGGGCCTCATAGAACGTGTGAGTGTGGCCTGTGTGGTGGGAGAGAGGCAGGATTCTGTCCAAATAGTAATGAATTTGCAACATCAGATATAATGGCTGTCTGTGGATTGCCTCATAGGAAGTTTGTGTGAAGTATGGGACTTAAATGTACCTAATCAAGGTCTATTTCAGGCATTAAATACATAAATAAATAAATAAGTACTTTAGCCAAGCTGGTGTGCCACAGTGGCTTTGCAAAAACATGGTAAACAGATGGTGAGGAGATTGTTCCTCTGGGCAGGTGCTGGGGACTCCAAGATAAAAGCACCAGGGTAGAGGGGTCCTGGGTGTGGTGGAGGGGGTGGGACTGGGGATGGTGGTGATGACGATAATGGTGGTGGCGATAACAATGGTGGAATGGGGGTAGGGATGGGCATGGTGATGGTGGGAGTGGGTGTGGTGGTGGTGATGATAGCGGTGGTGATGATAGTGGTGGTGATGATGGTGGTGGTGATGATGGTGGTGTAGATGCTGGTAGGGAATAGGGATGGTGGTGGTGAGGATGTGGGTGGTAGTTGTGATGATGGTGTTGTAGATGGCAGTGGTGATGGTGGTGGCAGTGGGGGATGTGGATGTTTGTGGCAATGATGGTGGGGTGGAGTGGTAGTGGTGGTGGTGAGGATGGTGGGGGGTGTGGGTGGTGGTGATGGTGTGGATGGTGGTGTGGATGGTGTGGATGGTGGTGGTGATGTTAGGGGGTGTGGATGGTGGTGGTGAGGATGGTGGTGGTGTGGATGGTGGTGTGGATGGTGGTGAGGATGGTGGTGGTGAGGATGGTGGTGGTGTGGATG
>NC_045448.1:3110821-3120397 GCF_002776525.5 Piliocolobus tephrosceles | reverse complement strand
TGGTGGTGATGGTGGTGGTGTGGACGGAGGTGGTGAAGACAGTGGTATGGATGGCAATGGTGATGACTGTGGTGGGGTACAGGTGTTGGGGGCGGGTGGCGGGTGACGGTGGAGGCATGTGGTAAGTGCAGCACGAGGGGATGCAATTTGCTGGAGAGCAGCAGCAGAAGATGCTGTGTGGACATGGCCAGGGCAGGGCCTTCCAGGGAGGGCTCGGGATGACCAGCCTGCTTGCTGCTGGTCCTGAGAGTGAGTAGCAGGTCACCAGGCAGAGCCCGTGGGGCACACCTCAGGCCTAGGTAAGAGCATCTGCAGGTGTGTGTGGCTTGTTGGTCCAGTGCGGCTGAGGCGGGTCCTGGGGAGAGGTTAGCTGGAGGCCGGGGGAGAGCTTTCTTCAGGCAGTCAGAGGGGCACTGGAGCCCGGAACCAGAGGAGTCCCAGCATCAGGTGGGTCCTTCAGAAGGCTCCCGGGGGTTTGGGAGGGGACAGAAGAGAGGGACGGCAACAGGCTGGCCGGTCAGTGAGACCACTGAGGACCCCGAGCCCGGCTCCTGCTCCTCTTCTGCCTGTCACAGAAATGCTTGTCACCCTGTGGTCTAGGGACAGCAAAGTAGTCTTCAGAAATAAAAGCCAAGTACTATGAAAATACGAAAATCCTCAACATACGGGTAAAATTTCAGGAAGACCAAGAAAGAGAGGATAGCCTTAAAAATAATAAATGTCCACCCATGATGGCAAATACACGTAAAACGATGTGACAAAGATTGATAAATTAGGACTGTAAAGTCTGCTGTATAATCGGGGACGGGCTTAGCTCAAGCAAGCCCTGGCCCCAGGAAAGGGGGCTAAGTGGCAGCTGGCATTAGCGGCAGCCGGAATCAATCTCCTGCTTCGGTACTTGGGAATGAGCGTCCCGCGTTAGAACTGGGATGAATTTTTCAGCAGAGGAAGGTGAAATGTCAGGAAGACTGTAGATCACGCTGGCGCAGAGTCCTCGGGAAATTAGAGCCGTGAAAATCTGCCAGCGCGGTGCCCTGATGACATATGGCCGGCGTGTGTGCTCTGCATCCCCCGGTGCTGCTCCCTGGGCGGTGGGCGGTGCTCTCTAGGGAGCCAGCGTGAGAGGAGGGCTGGGTCGGCCGGTGCCGCCCTCCCCGGGTCCCAGCGGCCCCTCCTCGGGTCCCAGCGGCTCAGGGCCACTGACCCAGGCCCACAGCTCGGGGACAGCCCCAGCCGCTGCTGTGACCCCCTGCTAATGAAGACCCTGGGGTGAGGGTCAGATACACATAATGAGCCCTCCCGCCTCTGCCTTCCTCGCCCTCCCTGATCTGAATCCTGTTTTTTTCTTCGTTGCTGCCCAGGCCCCAGCTTGGGCCTTGAGTTTCTCGTGGGAACAAAGACAGTTTGACTACTACGATGACTTTTCTGAAACACGGATCCAAACACTGTGCTTCTCAGAAGCTAGGGCGATAAAGCCCAGGCCCTTACTATGCTCCTGACAGTGAGGAGAGCTGTAAATGGCTATAAATCTAGGCAGATGGGGATTTTCACCCTGGCCCCGATATTTATTACCCCTGAGACCTTCAGCAATTTGTGGACCTTCTCTAAGCCGGTTTATATCCACATAAATGGAAATAATACTAGTGGGAGTCCGGCAAGTGTTCAGGGCCCATTCACCCGGAGGACTGGGCTCTGCGTCCTACTGTGAGCTGGCTCCAAGCCACCTTTCGACCCTCGTCTCCTGCCAGGCTTGTCCACGGTGCTCAGGGCTGTGTGCGCCTCGAATCCCCCACCCACTTTTCTAACTCTCAGGTGGCGTTTTGTGCTGCTCCCTCAGCCTTCGATCTTCTGCCTCCAGGTCTCTGCCTCTCAGAGTCCATGTCCTCTCAGGGATCGGGTGATGTCCAGTTGGGTCCTCACTGCCTTGAACGCGCTCAGCACCCCTTCACCTCGCAGGAGACTGTGTGTGAAAGGGGTGGACGGCTGTCTGGCCCCCAGTGGGAAGAAGTGGAGCCCTCATCACAGCCCTGTCACGTGGACTCTGAGTCGGAGGCGGTCACCCAGCCTCACTGGGTCACTGGGTTTCCTCGGGGCTGATAGGTAATACATGTCCTGTACCTTTCTTGTAGATTTGTGTGGAAGCTGAAGTGCGAAGTGTGCATCGGAAGTAGGGTTGCCTGATAAAACACAGGATACCCTGTTAAACTCTAATTTCAGGTAAACAAGGAATAGTTTCCAGGGTAAGTCAGTCCTGTGCTAAGTTTTTATTTCTCAATCTGGTGACCCTCATCTGTGAGTGCACCTCCGTATGAGGCTTCGCTAGGTAGCATCCATTCCAGAATGAGGCCCACAGCGGGGTCAGGCCGTGACGTGCTCATGTCACAGACCAGCAGAGGCAGACGAAGCAACTTAACCATCAGGAACCTTCTCAGGCCTGGGGCACCAAAGATCTTGTTGAAGGGTCCAGTGGTGGCTCCTCCCCCTCCCCGCTGTTATCCCCTGAGCGCAGAGGCGGTGGCGTCGTGGCTCCTCCTCCCTGTCCCAGCCTCTATCCCCTGAGCGCGGAAGTGGTGGGCATCGTGGGTCCTTCTCCCTGCAAAGCTTTATCTGCAAAGCTAGCAATAAAACTTCACGTTTAAGAGACCAGAAACACGCTGACAATGATGAGCAGGCCTGAGTGGTGGGAGGGAGCCTTGGGAGGACCTTGGGAACCCGGAGATGGAATATTGGACAGGGTGTATTTTGGAGGCAGTGACAGAAAGTCCCATCATGGGGTCTGAAAAATGAACTGCGCACCTCAGACGTGAGCCTCGTCTCCACAGCAAGCACACAGAACCTTGCAGGGACTCTCTCTGCCAGAAAACTCAATTTTATGCCACAGCCACCTAAAAAGTAGTGCAACCTTAGCCTCCACTGACCAAGCTGTGGTCAGTGGGATGGCGGGTAAAAGGTTAGAGCGCACCTGGAATGCGGTCTCAGTGGCCATAGGCAGAGCAGACAGATGGGGACTGACATGGCTGCAGGTCACTCCATGTGCAGAGTGATGGACAGACTCTGGGGGCAACTTGAGGAAATTTGGGAGAGCCCCGAGACTCATCTTCAGGCATCTGACGGAGGGATAACTGTTTTGCGGCTCCAAGCTGGGCAATCTTGGGTCAATGAAAGCTTCAGGGTGGAGGGTGTCATTTGTATGTCAGCACGAGAGTGACCACCAAGTCCTCATGTGGTTCCGTGTGCTGCTCCAAAGAAGGCCAGGTCCAGGTTCCCACAGGGTTCAGCAGAGGCTGCTGACAACCCTGACACTGCACAGGGACCCCAGTGTCCCAAGACTGGAGCCCCCCCCCCCCCCCCGGCCCCCTGGGGGGGGGCCCCCCGCCTAGCACCCCAAAAATGGAGCCCCCACCACGGCATCCTGCGAGTGGAGCCTCCTGCACCCTGGGACTGGAGCTGCCCCCCACGCCTTGCGACCGGAGGCCGCCTGCGTCCTGTGACTGGACCCCTAGCCCTGTACTCTGCAGATACCACCTCATGCCCTCCCGTTTCTGAATGAGGGATGGTGGGTGAGACAAGAGTTAGTGGGGAGAATGTCTGGCCTGTCTTAAGCCTCAACACTTTTTGAACTAAATGAATAGGAGAAAAAGAAACTGTTGTAAGAGAATGCCACACGTTCTCAGATTTAAAATATGGCACCGCCTTCTGTGTGTTCTAAGTGTGAAAAAAGCAAAGTCCTTGACCTTACGGGACTTGCTTTTAGTAGCCCCCTCACCCCCATAAAAATCATGCATCATTACTTTCTAAAAATCTTTTTTTGTTTTCATGTGAAAAGAAATCATTTCCAGAATCTCAAAAGATACAAAACTACTACTTATCGTATTTTTGAAAATCACATATTTCTAGGAGGAGATCAGATTGAGAGTGTGTAACAGGACCAAGGAGAAGAAAATTCTGTGGGATTTTTCTGGTCTGTCAAATAGTAAAGCATAGAAGGTGGAGGCACTTGTGTTGCTAGAGACCCTTCTACCTGTGTGCATACTAGGCCTAAGTAAATAGTAACCTTATCTTTGCATAGTGCCTGTCAGTTTTCAAAGCACTCTTCAGGCTATTGCAATGCGATATTTCTCGTCGTCGTCTGAGAGTGGGCATCTTCATATGCTCCATTTTTGTAAACAAGAATGTAGGCGGTTTGGAGACATTGATTTGCTCAGGGTCTTGTACGTAACATTTCGGAATCACGTTTCAAGAAAAATTTATTTTTTACCCAGCAATTATTTCCCCTAATATATGGAAAACTGGGCTGATTTGTTTATTTGAAAAAAAAATTGATTGATTTGGGGGAAAGAATCATAAAATATCAGTGCAACAAAGTTTGGTATATACAATAATTTTAAATATTTGTATACACCATTGAGACATAGCATACACAAGTATAACTGTATCCTGAAGATTCTTGTGTTAAATATAAATATAAAGCTTACTATAAAGTTTAGATAAATTTTTAGTTTTAAATTATCAAGACTTTTAAAAGCACTTGAGAACTTATTGGTATTTCTTCTCTCCCTAAGAAAGATATCAGAAAGGGAAGATTTTCATAGTACCGTTAGTATCTATTTCCTGTTGTTTGGAAACCATTTGTAGTCTTCAGGTTATAGAGAAGAAAACGGAACAGACAGCTATTTGCTGTAGTCAATTTTGGGTGACTGTGGAAACATTGTTTTCTTTTCTTTTCTTTTTTTTTTTTGAGACGGAGTCTCGCTCTGTTGCCCAGGCTGGAGTACAGTGGACTGATCTCAGCTCACTGCAAGCTCCGCTTCCCGGGTTCACGTCATTCTCCTGTCTCGGCCTCCCGGGTAGCTGGGACTACAGGCGCCCGCCACCTCACCCGGCTAGTTTTTTGTATTTTTAGTAGAGACGGGGTTTCACCGTGTTAGCCAGGGTGGTCTCGATCTCCTGACCTCGTGATCCGCCCGTCTCGGCCTCCCAGAGTGCTGGGATTACGGGCTTGAGCCACCGTGCCCAGCCCTGGAAACATTGTTTTCTGACCTTGGCGCTGAACCAAGCTTGCACTCGTGATATATAAACAACTTTCCAGCTCCTTTTTCTCTGACAGAGTGTGGTGATCTTGCGGTGGGCACACACCCTCAGGGGCTGTTCGTGCTTGTGTGGGGTAGTGGCTGTGTTCTGGTGTCTGCAGTGGGGAGACATGAATATTCCAGTTTGGAGCAGCGCAGGGAGCGTCCCTGCCCCGGAGCCCGCTGGGAGAATCCTGCCCACACCCATCTCTTTCCTAACCCCCGGCTCTGCTGTCTCTCTCCCACATGGTTACCTCCTTCAAACAGGGAGTAAGGGGGGTGTTAAAACAGAAGGGAGGTGTGGGCCGGTCTCTTCAACCTTCACTCCCATTGGGAAGCGTCTGTCGTTTTGCAGTCTCAAGTCAGTGACCCTGGTCCTGGTCGAGCACCAGCTATTTTAATGCACTCTACTCCCACCACCCTCCCCTGCTTTTTTCCTTTCCCGGGATGCTCTGGGTTTTGGGAGGTGGGATTTTCTGTAGCCTGCATAGGCCATATGGAGCTGGGTTGTGTGTCTGTTCCCTCTGCCAGTCTCTGTCTTGCAATTGGTATACTTAGACTATTGACCTCTGAAGTATTGATCTCTTAGGGCTTAACTCCGCCATGTTGTTAC
Organism: Piliocolobus tephrosceles; assembly: GCF_002776525.5. Taxonomy (NCBI): domain Eukaryota; kingdom Metazoa; phylum Chordata; class Mammalia; order Primates; family Cercopithecidae; genus Piliocolobus; species Piliocolobus tephrosceles. Next base: position 3,114,715 of record NC_045448.1, on the reverse strand, counting down.
TTGTTTTCTGTTCTGCTTCTCGTTGTTCTGTTTCTCTTTCGCCTTCCTGAGTAACGCACACGTTTTTTAATACTCCATTTTGATTTAGGTATAGTGTCTTTGAATACACAACTCTGTATAGGTGTTTTAGTGCTTGCTCTAGATATTACAATATACATGTGCTCCTTACCAAACCCACAGTTATTGGCATTTTACTACCTCGAGAGGAATAGAGCAGCCCTGCTTCCACTGAGGCCATCTCCGCCCTCCCACTTTAAGAATATCATTGTCTGAAGTGTTTAATCTCTGTACATTGACCATCAGATGTGGTGGTGTAATTTTTTCACCAACCATCAAATGTGGTTTAAGAAGCTCATGAGGAGAAAGGTGTCTATTGTATTTATTGGTTTTTGCCCATTCCGTTGTTCTTTTCTTTCAGAAGTTCTAAGCCTTTTTTCACTATCATTTCTTTCTGTTTGGAAAATTTTCTTTATCCATCCTTTGAGGTTAGGTCTGCTTGTGGCTTAGTTTTCCTCCTTTTGAGAATATCTTTATTTCCCTTTCATTCCTACGGATACTTGCACTGAATATAAAATTCAAGGTTGACAATTCTCTGAAAAATTGAAATATTTGAACAATATTGTTCTACTTTGTTCTGGTCTCTGGTTTCAGGTGAGAACTTGGTGATCCAGTTTGAATGAAGAGCACAGGCTGCTTTCAATTTTTGTTCTTTGTCTTTAGTTTTCAGAAGTCTAATCCTGCCATGTCTTGGAATAGCTTTCTTGGGGTTTATCCTCCTTGGGATTTTCTCAGGCTCTTGAATCTGTAGGTGATGTCTTCCCCAAATTCGAGGAGTCTCCATCCATTATTTCTACAAATGCTTTTCAACCTCACTTTCTCCTCTCTGGAGACTGACGCCATCTGCCACTGTCTGGGGTTCCTGAGGCTGTTCATTTTTTTTTCCATCTATTTTCTCTCTGGTCTGGTGTTCAAACTGGGCATTTCCCATTGTTATGTCTTCAAATGTATTCTTTTGTCTGTCGTATTTATCGTGCTGCTGTTGAACCCATCCATTTGGTTCTTTTCTATATCTTTCATCTCTTTGTTGAACTTTTCTGAGTTTTTCCCTTTATTTGTTTCAAGAGTAGAGTCCCTCATGGAAGCATCTGTATGGTGGCTGCTTTAAGATCATCCTGTTCATTGACTGTCTTTTCTCATTCAAATTGTGATTTCCTGCTTCATGGGAAACTCTGGGTCATATTTCAGCCAGCAGTCATCCTGTTTAGGTTTGGTTTGGGTCCTGGCCTCCTTCCATGGGCTGTGGTCCCGGTGGCAGCTGTCAGAGGCCCACAGTCTGTGCAGGTGGGCCTCATTCTCTGAGGCCTCCGTGGCCACATGTGGCCGACAGCGTTGGCCAGCACTGGAATGTTCTTCCTGGGGCTGGTGCAACTCTGTTGCGTGTAGGAGACACCGAGAGCATTCCCAGGCCTGCTCTTTTTAAAATTGATACAGCATAGTGTATGTATTTTGGAGGTACATGTGATATTTAGATACGTGTATACAACGGGTCATGATCAAATAGGATAATTGGGATAACTAAATGGCTAATGTATCTTTCCTTTGTGTTGCGAACATTATGATTCTTCTCTTCTACTATTCTGAAATATACAGTATATTTTTGTTAACTCTAATTTCCTACTATGCTATCGACTATTAGAACTTATTCCTTCCATATAACTATGTTTGTACCATTCACCAGCTTCTCTTCATCCCTGCCTCGCTTCTTTTCCCAGCCTCTGGTAACGGGCAGTCTACTCTCTACCTTGAGGAGAGGCGCGTTTTAGCTGGCACATGAGCAAGAGTGGGGATGCTGTCTTTCCATGCCCGGCCTGCTCCTGAGGCTGTTCGCGGGCAGTGGGCAGGGTGGGGCTTTTGTTTCCTGGCTGCCTGGTGCTGCTCCTGCAGAAGTGGGACTGCTGGTTCTATTGCACAGAGACAGTCTCCACAGGCCTGCTTTCTGGGACCACAGCATGGTAGGGCTCCTGCATGAACACTGTGCTACTGAGGAAGGGAGGCACCCACCCCCATGCCCTCTACCTCTGGCTTGGGGCCGGGAGATATTAGGGCAGGAGCCGCTGGGTCCAGGGAGACACTGGCAGGAGCTGCTGGGTGAGGGCTGGGAGGGGCTGTCTGGAGGTTTTGACAGATATTGGAATTTGGGCTGCGCACAGTGGCTTGCTGTAGTCCCAGCACTTTGGGAGGCTAAGGCAGGCGGATCATTTGAAGTCAGGAGTTTGAGACCAGCCTGACCAACATGGTAAAACCTCATCTCTACTAAAATACAAAAATTAGCTGGGCGTGGTGGCAGGCGCCTGTAATCCCAGCTACTCGGGAGGCTGAGGCAAAAGAATCACTTGAACCCAGGAGGTGGAGGTTGCAGTGAGCCAGGATTGTGCCACTCTACTCCAGCCCGGGCAATAGAGCAAGACTCCCTCTTAAAATATATAAATAAATAAAAAATAAACAGATTGGAGTTTGAAACCACATATTTATGTAAATCCTAAATAGCAAATATAGGAAAAAGAGTTCTCTTTTTCAACTCTATAACTAAACAGTACAGTTGATTTTGAACAACATGGATTTGGACAGGGGCGGGGGTTCCACTTACGCATGGATTTTCTTCCGCCTCTGTGAACCCTGAGGCAGCAAGACCAACCCCTCCTCTTCCTCCTCCTCAGTCTTTTTGCAGTGTGAAGACAACAGGATGAAGACCTTTATGATGATCCCTCTTCCACTTAATGAATAGTCAATATATTTTCTCTTGCTTACGATCTTCCTAAAAATGTTTTCTTTTCTCTAGCTTACTTCATTATAAGAATATAGTCTGTAATACATATATCATACAAAATATGTTAATTGACTATGTTATCAGTGAGGCTTCCGGTCAACAGTGGGCTATCAGTAGTTAAGTTTTTGGGGAGCCAAAAGTTATATACAGATTTTTCAGTTGTGTTGTTCATGGCCCAACCGTAATTTCATAAAGAAAGCCAAACTTCTTATGACAAAAGGGAATATATAACACCAAAAACAGTGACCAGAGAATAAGTTAAAGAATCTTAGATAACAAATTCTGCGTAAAACACTCACCTGGGAAACAGAAGCGGCAGGGGGAAGAGAACAAATCCAACCAAATACCCATAGAAACCCAGAATGTGGGAAAGGTGTATACAGCGCTGTCCAGAGGAGCCAAGGGAAGGGACAGGGCGGGACCCAGGCCACCTGCCAGCATGATGAAATGATGACTTCGGGCCTCTGTCCCTCAAGCTGAATGCGTCTGCGCTGGGTGCCCGTGCAGGTCACCGCAGTTCCGTTTTTGTGTGTCAGTGAATTTGGCACAGTGTTGTTGGTAAAAGGTGTGGCTTTGCATCGTAGTGGGCTCACACCCGAGTGACTGCCTCGGAACTCAGCAGGAAGGGGGAGGCAGTGATTGGAAATTTTCAGATCACAGAATTGGCGTGATGATGGTAATACGTAAGAAGGATTCATCTTGTAGGAAAATACAGAATAAATACGAAATAAAGGAGAACAAAGCCTATGAACCACCTGGGAGGAGGTGAGAATTGATCAGAAATGGATATGACAGACATTTAAAAGACTGTCTGGATGTACACATGAATGAGAGGGGGTGAGTTGAAACTGTCAGATCGCTTTCAGCCCAGCTGTGGGAGAGACTGTGGCGGTACCGTCAATGATGAGGGCCTTTCTGGAGGGTGGGCAGGTCCCCCTTTGTCTGTCTTTCTACGTCCCCTGCACCTGCTCCTCCCGGGGGTTGTCAGGCCTCTGAAGGTGGCCCCAGTCCCTTACTCGATGGGGGCACAGGACAGGAGCGGAGGGTGGAGCTGGATGGGAGTGGAG
>NC_045448.1:3100734-3107821 GCF_002776525.5 Piliocolobus tephrosceles | reverse complement strand
AGTGACTAAATCGGAGTTTTGAGTGATAGGGTTTTATGAGACTCTTCATTATTCAACCCAAATTATATAATTAGATAAGCTTTTTAACAGGCTTCCTTTGAAAGCGATTGGCTCTTCGGGGTTACACTCCTGTTGTCTGTGCTGGCTGAAGTCAGCCTGCTGTGTCCTCCGAGCACCCGATGGATCCCGCCGTCCGCCAGCAGAGGGCGCGGCTTCCCGGGCCCGGAGGCCGCCGTGTCACGTGTCCTCTATTGTGTTACTGCGCCGGGAAGCGCTCAGAAGTCAGGTTGCGGGCGTCTGGCGGGTTTGTGGCTGCCCCTTGTCTTTGGAGTAGTCTTCCTGTGCTTCGGGAAAATTCCTAGGTGATTAGTCCCATTTCCCAATATGAAAATAAGAAATCGACTTTCCAGTTTCACTGTGACCCGGCTCTGCTGGCCTGAGCGTTTGGGTGAGACTTTGATTCAGAGGTGGCAGCGTGAGGGGACAGTGGGGGCTGCCACTGCTGTTGTGAGAGGCAGGTGAGGTGGCAGCAGTGCCGGTGACTTCCAGGTGGTGGCCGGTCCCTGGCACACAGCAGCCTAAGGCAGCAGCAGAGCTGTGGGGTGGCTTCCTTTGTGCTGAGTGGGGGCCACAGAGACTGCACTGCTGGGCCATTGGCTGGTGAGGCTCCGAGCTTGGCCCCCAGACGCTCCACATAGCCTGGCCCTCGGCATGGCTGGTGAGAGTGAGCTTCTTGGTACCCCTCTTCTTCCACTGAGACCCTCACGTGGATCTCCTTTTCTGCTTATCAGCCAGAGCCAGCTTTTGTGAATTGCAACTAAAAGTGCAGCAAATACCTGTGACATTGGGCTATGTAAGGCCCCAGGCTGGGGATGGTTACATAGGTGGGCACGAGGGCACTGGCTGTCACCACGACTGAGTGCAGCTGTGAGCTGTCACTTTCAGCGGTCTTACTATTTAATCTCCACAACTCTTGAGTCACAATTTCAGTTTTACAGATGAAAAATACGGAGTCAGAATTCGTGTCCCTGCCGTGGCTGCCCAGGCCCTCCCTCCCGTTGACCTTGGCCTTGGAGCTTCTGCCCTTTTCCTCTCTTCTGTTCTCAGTATTGATCCCTCTCTCCTGCATGCCAGACACCCTGCTGGAGCACCTCGAGCTCAGCCGTGCAGACACGGCTGGTCCGGCCTTTGGGAGCCTGTCCTCTGATGGGAAGACAGACACAAAGCAAGCAATTCACCCAGAGTGACAGCGGCGGGGGCTCCAGGATGCAGGGAGGTCTGTGGATCCACACTGGGCCTGGACTCCTGGCCACGGCCACCGCAGTGGGGCACAGCCTCCATTTTCGTGACGTCACATCGCTGCCGTCGCTGTCCCTCATCCAGCCTGTCACCGTCCATCAACTGCACTCAGGATCAGCTTGCTGAAGCCCAGCAGCAGAAGGAGAAGCAGCCAACAGCAAAGAATTGGGGGACAAAGAAAGGAGACTGCAGTGCTGGGAGGACGAGGCAGCATGAGAAAGTGAAGGACCTGGCCTTCAGAAGGGGGATCATCTTTTAATTGCTTGAAACCACAGTTTGCCACTCACCACACAAATTTTATTTCCATTTAAATTTTAATGAATTGTTAATATTTTAATTTTTTATAGAGTCAGGATCTTGCTATGCTGCCCAGGCTTCACCAGAACCACAGAGTATCAGGCAGAGAGACTCTGATCCTGTGATTCATTAGACATTGGCCCAGAGGCACCCTCATTGCACTCAAAGCTGACTGAGTTTAGGAAATTGGGTTTTTCTTTTTGCTGCATGTAAGAAAGTTTTCAGATGGCTGGATCTAGAGACCGCAAGTCGCTGAGGGAGTATTGTATACACAGGTTTCGTGAATGCAGTTCCACTCTGGAGGTTTTGCCACTGCTGGCATGGCCTCAGGAGCCCTGTAAAAAATGTCCTGTGAGCTTCTGCTTTATCACCTCTGGCAGTCTCTCTGCCTTTGGAGACCTCATGGTGGTCCTGTCAAATCCTAACTGGTGGGCTGCTCCACCTTCTGGCCTCCTGACCCTTGTTTTAGAAGTGAGAAGCCCAGATGTGAGTTCTGAATTTGTTTTTATTCCCTTGTGTTCCTGATAGAAACACCTGCCACATCTAACGCCTAAGACATTTTAAATGGTGGGTTTGAGTATCCACAAGTATCAAAGATGACTAACCATCCCTTACCACTTTTCACTTTGTTTTTATCCTACTGTGTTATTTTATCACCTTGAGACTGTATTTAATCAGTCTTTGAAATAAAAGTAAGAGGTCTGAGTTGTCAAACAAATATTATAAGACCAGAAACACTTTTCTCATTTGGTTTTGTTTTTAACACAGTTCAGGTGTGTTTCGCCTCCATCGTGGGTCCTGAGTAAGAACTAATTACTTAATAATGAGCCTGGTCTGCTTGGAAGAAGAAAGGGCATTCTCTGACTTAGTGGCCTGGCCTGGGAGAGTCCTCAGTGTTCAGATGGCTGTCCCCTGGCAGGCACATGGAGTGAAGGCCAGTTCTCCGTGGAGTCCCCGGGATCTGCCTCCGTGCTTGTTGTTGTGAAGGGGTCAGAAAGAAGATATGTGTCTGTTGCCGTCTACTGCATCTCACTTGGAACTGAGTCACTCATCCCGGAAGCTGCATCTGAAAAGCAAGGCTCATTGAGGAATCTCATGCAAATACAGAGGAACTCACATGCCCATGAGTGCTGACCTCTGCTTGTGCAAAGAAACTGTCATTTCCCAAAACATTTTTGGAACTCTTCTTTCAAGAAATGCTCTAAAAGTCAGCTTCAGTGCCATCTGAGAACATCTCTCTGCTGTGTTTTTGTAGGATACTTTTTGGCTCCTGATAATTTAGCCCTATGAATCACCTTTTTCATTCATCGGGCTGGCCTCTGAGATTTTTGACTATTTTGAGAACTCAACTGTGCCCGGAAAAACAAGATTTCTCCTAATGAAGAACACACAGCCAGTGCTGTCAGAACTGGCTCTGTTAGGAGTGCCCAGGCTCACTCGCTCCCTCACTGATTAGAACCCATGACATACATGCCCTCTTGTAGAAAACATGCCTGGGTGACAGCAGGTTTACAGACGCTTTTGGATCATTAGGTATTTGTATGATTGGGACTTTCCAGCATCATCCAGAAAGAAATGCATGGTGTGCAGCTTCTTGTTTTTGTTTTTGGTTGATTCTTTTTTTTTTTTTTTCATGGAAATCGTTTTGGCAAGAAGGCTGTTTGATAGGGTATTAGCGCGAAAGCCCATTTGACCCTGAAGTACAGCCTTAAGAAATAGACACATTGGAGAGGCTGTGAGGCAAAGATGTGGCCGTGGACATGCGGGTGGCGTTGAGGTGAGACTGCTGGGAGCGCGGTGTAGGCTCTTTAGGGGACAATGACAAAAGCACTGAAGAGCAGAGGAGGAGGTGCTTGCATCCTGAAGCCAAGGCACTGAGGAGAAGGAGAGGGGGCGGGCCTGTGTGAAGGCACTAGATAGACCTGTGCTGGAAAGCCCGGGAGCCAGCCATTCGTATGTCATCACTGTCTAGGTACAAAGGAGAGTGCATGCGCTACAGGGGAAACTGTCGTCTTAATGTGCCAAATAGAATTTTGGAGCCTTTCGACATCTTAAAACTACTTTTCCATAATACAGGAAGTTCATTTTGCAGTCATGAAAACTGAGAGGTTAAAAGTCTTGTTTGGGATTTCACAAGGTTGAATTATATGAAATTCCTGAAATTTGACCCTTTTTGACCTATAAGAATGGCAATTTCATATAGTTCAAACTATTGATTTAGTGATCCAGCCACAGCTGTCTGCACTGGAGTTTGCGCTTTGCCAGGCTGCATACTTCATGGGGGAATCTTAGGGTCCCCGTCGAGAGGCACCTTGGAGACCAAATAGTCTGACTTTTGCATCATAAATTTGCTGACTCTGGGCTCTGAGCACTTGAGTGACTGGCCCAGGATCACTGGACCGTGAGTGGTAGAGCCGAGACTGGGAGTGAGATCCTTTTCACTCAACGCCTGGAGAACCAAGCTTTCTACAGACTCTGGCAAAAGAGGGAATGCGGCTTGGTGAATGACATCTTAGGGACATATAAGATTGCATGTAAACTGCCCAGGATGTCTGTCTTCCATGATTTGGCAAAACCTAAGAAGAGCATAACACAGCTTACACATATGGCCATAACACAAAGAGTGTGTGTGTGTGTGAGAGAGAGAGAGACAGAGAATATTTTCCTTTCTGAAGTTTAAGACATACACAGAAATGGAAATTTCAGCAGGCTATAGTGTCAAAGTCAACAGTATGATTTGCCTATTGAAACAAAAAAACAATATAATCCAAGGACTCTCTTTTCCTAAGAGAAGGAGATATTCATAACAAGACCATGCCTGGTCAGGTCACAGTCATGTGGCATCCAGCTCTCAGAACACCATCAGCAGAGCCTCAAGCAGAGCCACCAGGACAGTGAGCTGACCCAGGGCCGAGCACTGCAGGACAAGGGGGCAGTCCATGGCGGCTCACGCGGGAAGCCCTGTGGGGAGACAGACACAGCGACATTCTCAGCAACAGCTAGGACTTGTGATGAATCTTGGCTTCCTGAAGTCCAGAACCCGCCCTGGCCATCTCATTACTTTTGAAAAATGAGAAGCCCTGTTTTAAATGTTTGAGGCTTTGGGGCCTCATTACTAGTGCTATGGTGAGGCTTTACTGTATCTGTGGGGTTGTTAAGCAGAAGAGGACTGGACTTTCTCTTCCTGATCCCAGGCAGAGATGTGGGCACAGTGAGCGGGAGCGGGGTAGGTAAGGGAGCAGTTAACGCCAGGTCAGACGATGTCCCCTGGAAGGCTGGGCTTGACGCCTGCAGCTGTCCCAGAGCTGTACACGTCTTATCCCAGGAAGCATTTGTGCCAACACTGGAATGCCTTCTTGTGGGGGGGCGAGTCTTCTGACGGTGGTTGGAGTATGGTTGGCAGTTCCTTCCCTCTCATGGAGAGCCCGAACACCTTAGAGAACGCAGCCCCTCTTTGGCTGCTGTCAGTCCTGGTGTGGAGCGTTGCTGAATACCTGAGTGAGCTCTCGGTGTAGCAGATCAAGAACCCCACGACATCTTGTTGGGGGAGTACACTGGAATTTGCTTGTTGTGATCACAGGACACTCAGCCAGGGGGAGGATCATTATTACGGAACCAATTTGCCAACACCATCAAAATAGTAAGATCCTAGATACTATTAGGATGACTTTGGAGGCCATAACTCCCTTCTGGTTAATTTTATCTCTTTTGAGGGCACGACGACGGATGAGATGGGCCCAGGGGAAGCAATAGATGTAATCTGACACTAGCAAGACTTGGATTCTCTCCCACACAACCCAGCCATCAATAAAACGGCAGTATCTAGGCTAGACCAGTGGCTTTCAAATCTTGTTTTAAAGCTACAGAACCCCTTTTCACAAGTGACAAGGAACCCCAATATATAAGCCTGTAATAGACATATAAATAAAACCCCAGTATGTGAAACGGGTAAGAGCAGGGCTGCAGTGGTTGAAGGGGCGGGCTGCGTGAATCTCAAGCCTTTCTCTGCTAACAAGCATCTCTTAAGGGAATGAAGGGAAAAGACAATAAATAGAACAGGAAATGTAAAGCATTATCCATGAGTCCCAGTTGTCTGAGATGACAGATCTTTCGGTCATGATCCCTGCTCTGCCCCACAGGCTCAAAAGTGCCTGGCACATAGTAGACACTGAAAAAGTATTTGTTGAATGTAGTGAATGAGCAAACGAATGAAGGGTTTCTCCTAAATCTACTTAAAAAGCAAGAGAAAGCTGAACCCAGGAGGTGGAGCTTGCAGTGAGCCGAGATTGAGCCACTGCACTCCAGCCTGGGTGGCAGAGCAAGACTCCGTCTCAAAAAATAAACCAAAATAACACACACACAAAAACAAAAGACAAAGCTTTTCATGGTCTAGCAGAGGGGTCAGGAAACCACAGCCACAGCTAATTGTGGCCCACTACCTGGTTTTGTGAATAAAGTTTTATTGGCACACAGACACACTCGCTTATTTCCATAATGTCTGTGGCTGATTTTGCTCTACAGAGTAGCTGTGTGGCCTGCAAGGCCAAAAATATTTATGACCTGACCCTTTACAGAAAACGTTTGCCGTCCCTTGGACTAGAATGCAAGGGAGAACCTGGCTGTTTCCCCTGGGCATGAGGCTGAACTGGGAGGTGGAATCTCGTAGCTCAACTCATCTGAAACTGGTTGAACTCCACTGTAGAAGGGACTTTGAAAATCAGCTCACCTACAGCCCTTATTTCACTCTTAGGGCAAATGCCAGCCATCTGCTGAGCCTTGTGCTTACTGCTTGCCTCACCAGCGATGTAAGATGTGAATGACTGTCTCTGCACGCTGCAGGTGAGGCAGGTGTGGCTGAAACACTCACTTCATGCCACTCAGCAGTTGGCTTTCTTTTATTCCCCACTGAAACATCAGCCTTTCCTCGCCTCCACCCTCTTTGTTCAGGAGTCAGATTCCATCGATGCTGTTTTCAGAATGTCCCACACACCTCTTTCTTTTGTGGTCACCAGATATATGCTGAGCTCCTAGCATGTACCACACCGTCCCAAATGCTGGAACCGCAAACACAATGAAGCCCCACCTAATCGCTACCACCCAGGAGCTCATGGACAAAAGGAAGTGATTCTGGTACAGAGAGCATTTTAATTGCCACCAGTTGCCTGCCAGATGGGTGCCGGGAGAAGTAGATGGCTTCCAGGATAGGCAGGAGAACAAGATTAACCGTCAAATTGGAAACCCTTAAAGAAACAAGTCAGAGATTCGGAGAGGCTTGATCCTGGACAGCTGAGGTGGAAGACAGGTCAGAGCCCCGGGTTCACATGTGAGGACAAAGATGCCCAGAGCTGGATGGGCAGTGTGTGGGTGCAGAGAGGGAACAATGTGTGTGTGTAGAGAGGATGGGCTGGCTGGAGGGTGTGTGTGTGTAGAGAGGATGGGCTGGCTGGAGGGTGTGTGTAGAGAGGATGGGCTGGCTGGAGGGTGTGTGTGT
>NC_045448.1:3031438-3100724 GCF_002776525.5 Piliocolobus tephrosceles | reverse complement strand
GTGTGTGTAGAGAGAGCATGGGCTGGATGGAGGGTGTGTGTGTGTGGAGAGAGGATGGGCTGGATGGAAGGTGTGTGTTTGAATATTGGTTCAAGGGCACAGGTCAAAGCCGGGTCATGAGTCAGCTAAGCTGGTTGAAAGCCATCACATGGTTATGATTATTCCTCCTGTGGGATTCTGCTGATGAACAGTATTACTTCTGCACAATAAGATTATCATTTATGACTTTAAATGTATTTGTTAAATGGTTGTATATAACGTTTTGTTTATTGATTTTAAAAAGTTCAAGATTGAAAACAGTATTTGCACTTTGGATATCATCAAAGAATTGTTAAGGCTGATGTTTGTTGAAGTGTTCGGTCTGTGGTGTTCAAATAGCCACTATTCCATTTAATTACATTTAAGAAAGAAAAATCTTTCTTTTTGAATGGCGTGTGGTTTCTGTAGCTTCACAGAACGTTAAAGGACGTGTTTAGACATTAACATGTTTGGTGACGGACAAATTCAAAGTTGTGTGTAATCAAGTTGAAGATGATCATTCCCTTAAAATCATAACATCCTGCCTCTGCTTCCTGGGGGTGGGTCTCACCTGCAGCATATGAAGAGCCTTTACCTGCTGCTGCGGCCACCTGCATCCAGCAGCTGTGGGGACCACTCCTTTCCTGCAAACCCGGGAGGACGTCAGCACGTGCGTCCAGGGTGATGGAGAGGAGTGGAGCAGAGCTTATGGGGTTGAGGTGCCGGTGGGGACTGGTCCAGTCATTGCTGATGGGCCCGTCTTCTGTGTGTGGTTCTCGCAGCCTGAATGGCTGGCTGGGTGCCAGGACCCCCCTGAGCAGTGCGGGTTCTTCCTGGGGCATGCGGCTTGGCCAGGAGAGGAAAAGCAGGTCACATCTGATTGGTCCAGGCCCTCCCCACACATGGCCTCACAGGCTACACCAGCATTTCCCTCTGTCTTCCGCCACGCCCCTCCTGAAGCCTTCCAAGAGCCTCCTGGAGGAGCCACAGACCCAGTGAAGACACTCTTTCCCCAGCCTGCTAGCAGGTCCTGGGAACCTGGTTAGTGTGCTGCAGGCTGGCTCGAGGGGAGGCTCTGATCTGTGCTAGAATGTTGCTGAGTTAAGCTCAAGTCACCGCGCAAGCCATACCACCAGGCTATCGATTGTGGGGTGATAGTCGAGATTGTTCTGTGACGGAATGAAAGGAAACAGAGGAAGACTTGTAGGCGGACAGAGGACTTGGGAGGACCCACGTGGGTGCAGAAGAGCTCAGGCCCGGGCCAGGGTCTGCACGGAAAGGCTTCGTGGGGCCGGGGTAGCAGGGCTTATTTTGTTTAATGTGGAAAAGGAACATTCTCTCTCTCCCTTTCTCGTTTTCTGCAAATGACAGTTTTTTTTTAGACCTAGCCACTAAAGTTTATATTTAGTTTTTTTTTTTTTTTTTTTTTTGCAAAACATTTTTGCTCTCTGCCTCACATCTCATTATTTTCAGTAACAGTTGAATTCATTATAAAGAAATCGACATTATTTTAATCTTCCACATACTACTGGCATCATTTTGGCAGAAGTTGCCGTAATGTAGATGAGAGCTTTTTGGTGGTGGTTACCTGTTCATCACACCAGGCTGCGTGCCTCAGGCAGCGCAGACGTCAGCGTCAGACATACCTGGATTTGAGTCCCAGCTCTGGCATGGAGGCTGTATGGCTTTGGGGAGGTGTCTTAGACTTCGACTCATTCCTTGTAAAAGAGGGACAGCAGCACCTATCTGGAGATCGCTCTGGGGATTAAGGAGAGGTACTCGTGAGGTGCACAGAGCCGGCCGTCTGTGAGCTACGGGGGGCTGTCCCCCCCACAGCGTGGTGAGCATGGGGGAAGTATCTGGGGCCTGTAAGGCTCATGGTCTTCACTGGACGAGTATTCTATGAAAGGCACTTGAAGATGACAAACCGTTAACATAAATGACCGGTCGGCCACTTAATGGACTGGGTCCCAGTCTGGCTGCGCATCAGAGTCGCCTGAGGACTTAGGGAAAGTTCCAGTGCTGCAGGCCTCACCTTGACCCAGAATATTTCCCAACAGGGCCCCAGATGTTAGCAGGTTCATTCCCGAGTGATGTTAGCATGCAGCCAGAATGGGAAACTCTTCAGCCTTCCTCACAGAGCACAGCGTGTGTGGCAGGAGGGCCAGCAGACATAGGCTGCCATGTGGCCCTGTGGCGAGCACGTGTGCATGGTGCCCCTGGAGTGGATGGCCCAGCGGGGCCCCTGATGGCCACAGGACCAGGACACAGACAGGCTTTTGGCCGACAGCATCCATCTGTGCCACTTGCTGTGACATTGCTGTGGTCCTGCGAAGGTGACCAACGTACCTTTATGTAGCATTGTGTTTCTCCAAGAAAATCAGGAAAACAGCAGTAAGGTTGATATTTGAGAACTTCGCTTGGCTCTTTATAAAGTGGTAACGATACAATGATATACAAAGGTAATAACGTCCACGTCCATCGTACAGATTGAATGAGAGAAAGTATGGGAAGTACCTGGATGAGTTTCTCAGCCACGCTGCCTCAGGGCATCACCCCATAGACGACTTGAATGTGTTCCCTACTCCAGACAAATGGATGCAGATTGAATTTAAAATCACTTTTTTTTAGGAGGTATGCTTTGTATTTAGATGAAACTATCTTCTAAATTATGACTTTTTGATATAATTTTGATCTATATCATAATGCATTGAACAACTAGCCACCTCTCTTAGACTCCTTTTGAGAGCAGGTAGTTTTGAGTTCCAAGTGTGCAGCACCCAGCATAGTCTAAAACATGGATTCGGGTACGTGGCAGGACCGTGTGTACAGCCCGCTACGTGGATTCAGGTACACGGCAGGACCTTGTGTGCAGCCCGCTACCGTGGGTTCGGGTACATGGCAGAACCGTGTGCGCGGCCCGTTACGTGGTTTTGGGTACACAGCAGAACTGTGTGTGCAGCCCACTATGTGGATTCGGGTACATGGCAGAACTGTGTATGCAGCCTGATACATGGATTCGGAATTCTACGGATGGCCAAGTGGCAAGACTCATTACAAAGACTGAGCCTGTGTTTTTTAAGGAAAAATCCCTAAATAGGTACAAGCTACAGCTGGTTGCTGCCGCCACTTCTTCAGGGAGATTTTTCTCTTGATTGTGGCTTAGGTTCCTGGGAACCTTTGACTCTCCCAATTCCAACCCTTCCTCACCCAACCACGGTCACATTTTAGTGGTAAAATACCATCTTGAAAAAGGACGCTTCCTTTCGTGTTCTTTTGCATTTAAAAGGTGTTATGTGTCTTATAATCTTTTGTGTACTTCATATAACGTGGGGTAACTACGCATCCACCACCCTTCATTGTGCATCTTCTTCTGGTCCAGGCAGCATTCTAGGCCTGGGGCTGCATCCGGGTGAGCGAGACGAGCCACTCTTTTGTGCCAGGCACTGCCCTGTATGCTGGGCCTGTAGCATCCACCAGCTACACACCTTGCCCTTGTAACCTGCAGGCTTGACGGGGGACAGACAATGCTAAGTACAAAAGAAAATGTGTAACTTGTGCAATGGGATAAAGGAGAAACAAGTGGCTGGGAAGGAGATGCCAGCCGGGTCTTAGCCAGGAGCCATGGCAGGACCCATCAGAAGGCATTGTGTGGTCCTGTGAGCGACCGTGGCAGCTGGAACTGGGGCACTCACCCTGGAGGCCATGACAAAGGATGCAGTGGTCATGATGAGAGGCACGGATCAAGGTGGGGCCAGCATCTTGTGTCCTGAGCAAACGTGTAGTGCTGATGCTGCCTGTTGAGATGGGAAGCCCCGGGAAGGGTGAGGCTGGGGGCCGCTGGCATTCAGGTTTGGATACTACGTGTTAATTGGATATCATGCGTCTACTCGTCTGCTGAAGCTGGTGGCTCTGGGAGCCTGTGTCGGGGAGGTGAGCGTGGGAGATGTGAATTGGATGCTGTTGGCACACTCTGTGGGATTCAAAGCCCTGGGGCTCATTTTAGACTTATGCACATAGGGAGACAGGATCACGGATGGGTCTGGGCATGCCTCGTTTACAAGCCGGGAGGGAGACTGAGGGAGCCAGCACAGAGGCAGAAGCCCGGGAGGCTGGTGTGGAGTGGGGAGCAGGGCCCGGGAGGCTGGTGTGGAGTGGGGAGCAGGGCAGGGCTCCCAGGGTCCCAGGGTCCCAGGGTCCCTCAGTTCGGTTTTGGATCTGCCATTGCCCTTCTCCCACAGAGGACGAGACTGTTCCTTCTGTCATTTTTGGAGGCATTCGAGATCCGACAACATACTCTGGGTCCCTGGGTCACACGCAGCATCCCCTGGACAGAGGGAAAGAAAACCCTGAGCTCGGCATTCTTTGTTTTAAAACCACAATTGAGAGGATCACCCAGAGAGGAGACAGTGACAGCGAAATGATTGAGAAGAAAGAGACAGGAAGAGCAAGCCCTGAGAGGCCCAGGAAGCAGGCGGCAAAGAGGTTTGCCAATTAATATGGAAACGAATCCTCCCTCATCTCCCCTCTCCCCTGAAACCGGTGGGGAGATATTAATAGAGCAGTTCTGTTGCCAGGAAGAAAGCAAATGGGCAATTAAAACTCCAGAAAGCTGAGCAGTGCGTGAGCGCCGTGAATTTGAAAGCCTGCATTTTAATTGTGGGAGATGCGGCCGTGCAGGCACTTGGAGGCTGTATGCAGGGTGGGGCTCCACTGGGGGCCTGTGGCTGCCTGTGCGGCCAGGGCTGCTGGGGCCTGTGGGCGTTGCCAAGGCCACCACCCGGCCCTCCTGCCCATCCCATGCAGGAATGGCTGGTGCACCAGAATCTGGTTTCATCCCCATTCCCGTGTCATGGCCACTGCGTGCGTGTCTGTCCTCTGTCCCAGGCTGTGCGCCGTCTGATGCCGCCACGTCTGATGGGGCCTGCTGAGCAGTGTTTCCTGGGCTTGGTGGAAGGTCAGGCTTGTCTCGGGATCCTCACGTTTGGCGAATTCCAGCAGTGGATACCCGAGGAACGGGGAGGGCTGTTGCTTAGCAACAGATTCCAGCCGCATCTACCCTGTAAGGGCCACGGTGACTCCCTGGTTTTGTCCCCGGAAGTGCTTTTCTTCCTGGCTTGGGTTCTTACATCATTAATAACTGTTGTTCACTCTGCCACCAGTCAGAGAAGCAAAAGAACTTTCTGGATACCCCAGCAGCCCCAGCCACACGACACTCATGTTCAGCTGTAACGTGGTATTTCACGTCACCTCCTTGTTCGCCCTGTGGTCACTTTCGAAGAACTTGGATAGTTTCAATGACAATGTCCTAAACTGCTAGAGTCCCAAAACTTGCTTTGGGTTCAGTGTTTGGATTTCTTTCTCGTCTTGAGGTACGAGGGTGGCCTGCGTTTTGGAAGACCTCCAGGCTAGCAGAGGGGCAGGGGTTGGAAAAAGCACACCTGCTTCCAGAACAGCATCTGAAGGGCGGCAGGACAAGCACGTGCCGAGGTCCCAGGTGGCGGCGGGAGACTGTGACCCTGCCTCACCCGCTGCTACCACCTGCCGCAATGCCACCCCGTCAGGACGTACCCCGTGACAACCTTACCTCCAGCAGACTTGGGCTGCAGGGAGGAGAGGGAATCATGTGAGGGGCCACGAAGAGCTCTCATGGCCCTTACCCCTTGGTGCAAGCAGCCTACTCCTTACTCAGTACCCTCTGCACACGACCTCAGCCCCTCCACTGCCTAGGTCCGTAGGGGCTAGAGCATGCTGCAGGAGCTTTCTGGAGCATGGTGAGTGAACACTCTGGAGCATTGTGAACAACCTTTCTGGAGCGTGGTGAACGAGCTTTCTAGAGTGTGGTGAACGAGCTTTCTGGAGCATGGTGAATGAGATTTCTGGAGCGTGGTGAACGAGATTTCTGGAGCGTGGTGAATGACTTTTCTAGAGCGTGGCGAACGAGCTTGGTGCTGCAGCTGGGTCTAGGTATGATCTGCTCCGCACCGCCCCCTCTGCCAGCCGGCACTCTGGTGTGTGCTTGGATGGTGGCTTCAACTCTCTGAGCCTTGGTTTCCTTGTCTGTATGTGAAATTGATAGCTCCGCCTCTTGGAGCTGCTGGAGGATGGACTCGGCACGTGGGGATGCAGGGGCTGGCTTGTTCCTCCGGGGCATTGGTGCCTGTGCTCTGCCAGCCACTGTCTCAGGTGCTCTGTGGGGCACTCTGGACTGTGAGATCCGCTGCTCCCCTGGAGCACACTGCCTATGACATACGACATGTGCTTCTGAAAACGCTTCCAGAGTCACCAAGGTAGACACAGCCGAGCCTGATGCCTCAGCCTTTCCCTGTCACGGACACCAAGTGTCCCTCACCCCTTGGTCTTCCCATGTCCCCAGGACATGCCTGGTAGAATGGTCCCCACCCCGGGGGTCTTCGGCCCTGCTCCTTCTGGGCCCACTCCTGGGGCTTCTTGGAATCTGGCGCTTGACACCTGGAGATGAAGGGAGGCCATGTCATGGCAACACATTTTACACAGGAACGGCGTGTGCACGCATCATACACAGGTAGACACAGTGACAGCAGTTGTCGAATCACCCTGCGTTTGTAAATGAGGCCAACCTATTTGTTTTTATTAGCATAAAAACAACCTTTTGTGCTGCTTGTGAGTTCTGAGGGTCAGGAATCAGGCAGGGATAGCAGGTGTGGCTTGTGTCTGCTCCATGTGCCTAGGGGCTTAGCTGGAAAAAGCTGGAGTCCTGGGAAGGTTTGTTCGCTCCCAGTTGCTGCAACTGGCGTTGGCTCTCGGCTAGGAAGATGGAGCCACAGCTGGAACACCTACAGGCGGCTGCCCCGTGTCCTCAGGGCAGGGCACTGCTTCCAAGGTGAGAGTCTGGAGACAGTCGGTGACTTCTGCTCTATGTGAGGGTCCCGGAGACAGTCGGTGACTTCTGCTCCGTGTGTTAGTAACTCTTGTGCAGCGTCAGAAGCTGAGGCTTCGCCAACGCCTCTCAAGCTTTGCCTCCGTGTGGTCGGCAGAGCTTTCTTTGGACTCCAACACTTTAATTCTTATGGAGCAAGCAAGAAAGAAAACAAGCAAACTCTTGTTTTGAAGCTAGAAGTGCTCAGTCCCCACCACTTGGTATTTAATTGACCCTGAGCCTTAATAGAAGCAGAGGCTGTGGGGCCGTGGCCGGTGCTCGCTCGCTGCAGCTGGGCAGGCAGTGGGTGTTGCTGCTCCTGTTCACCACAGCCGGGGCCTGGGGGGTGGGGGTGGTGGGGTGGGAGGGCGTCGACTCTGTTTCCTGGCCCCCATTCTGACCCCAGCCCTGACTTTGAGGTTTGCTCCAGGGTGTGCTTGGAGCCTGCTTCTCCCCTGCCCTGTCCCACGCTCTTCCTCCTGGGCTGGGGGTCTCTGGTTTGTGTGGAGACAGAGGCAGTGAGGGCCGCAGGTTCGCTGACCTCGGGGGACTGTCCGGCCTGCCCCGAGGCGGAGCGTGAAGCCATTTTTCATGAGGACATTTTCCGTGGTGATTTGACGTGTCCCTGTGTAATTAACCAATTCTCCGTTGGGGACCGTTGGCTTTCAATATCTTGCCCTTGTACACACTTGAAAATCCATACCTACGCGTCTGTTCTTTCTGGGGGAGAATTGCTGGGTCATGTGGTTCTGACGCCCGCTTTCCCTTCTCAGGGCGACCTCACCGGGATCTACCCCAGGCCGTCTGCACTCTCTCCTCCCACAGCCACCTTCTCTTCCTCTGACTGCTGCTGGCGGGCCCCCTTTCCCAACTATGCGCTCCTTCCCGCCACAAGCGGAAAGGCAGGATGATGACACGGGGAAATGGATTTGGACTTGGGCAGACCTGAGTTGGAATCCTGGCTCCATTTAAGTTGCTGTGTCCTGAGAAGTGAACTGCTCTCTGCCCCCGACATTTCTCATCAACAGAATGGAAATAACAGCTGCTTCGTGGAGTGAGGTTAGATTGACTAAAGAATGCAAAGTGCTGGCACGTAATAGAAATGGAGTACATTTTGGTTCTGTTTCCCTTTCCGCACACAGGACCCGGACTCCGGCCCTGTCTCCATGCTGCCTGGCTTACGTGCAGCCATGGCTCTCAGCCTTCTGTGCCTGTGGGCTCTCCCATTTGTGCACTGTCTGCTACCTGGCCTGTGTCTTGGGGAGACAACCTGGGCCTCTGTAGTGCTCCCTTGTGTATCCTCAGGTGGTTTTCCCTTTTCCTTTTTCTTTCTTTCTTTCTTCTTTTTTTGAGATGTAGTCTCGCTGTGTCGCCCAGGCTAGAGTGCAATGGCGCAATCTTGGCTCACTGCAACCTCTGCCTCCTGAGTTTGAGTGATTCTCCTGCCTCAGCCTCCTCTGAGTAGCTGGGATTTACAGACAGCTGCCACCACACCTGGCTAATTTTTGTATTTTAGTAGAGATGGGATTTCACCACGTTGGCCAGGCTGGTCTCGAACTCCTGACCTCAAATGATCCTCCTTCCTTTGGCCTCCCAAAGTGCTGGGATTACAGATGTGAGCCTCTGTGTCCAGCAGGTTTCCCTTGTCTTTTCTCTCCCTCTTTAATTAGTGGCGCTCGCTGGTATCTGGCTCTCCTGCCCTTCTGGGCGTCCTTTGCAGCTGGGGGAAGACATGGCGAGTTTTGGCCAGTGTGCCGGGAATGTGGCACGTCACTTCTGGGTGTGAGCTCCTGAGTCCTCTTGTGCCATTGCAGGCAATGCTGAGGCAGCAGCTTCTCTCTCCACATGGGTGGCAGAGTGAGGAGATAGGGGTGGCCGGGGTGGGAGCTGGGCCTGGTTGTTCAGAGCCCCTTGGGTGCCTCCATGTTTGTTGGCGTGGTGTCACTTGGCTGCTCGGACCAGTGTGCTGTGCTGCTGGTGTAGGGAAGGAGGCCAGCCTGGCGTGGTGGTGCTGAGAGGCGCATCTGCTGCATGGACCCTCTTAGGATGCCCCTGCCCAGGAGAGCCTCATCACTGTGATGGCAGTGGGAGCCGAGGGGTGGGGCATCTGGCCTTCCCCTGATTCCTCAAAGTGGCAAGGACTGGGACATTTCTTCTCCAAATGAGGACTGCAAAAATGGGGAAGACTAAATCGGGTTGGGGGGCATTGGAAGTGGAATAAATAAGTGAAACAAAGCCGAGTTTGCGTTCCGTAAAAGGACAGATCACCGCTAGGTATGCAGGGCTACTCCACTGCTCTGTAGCTGACAGGCATTGTCTGAAAATAGTAAGAGCACCTCCTCAAAGCTAATTCTTTCCTCCTACTCTGTGCATTTTGTTTGGGTGGTGAGAGTGGCATAGTCATTAATAAGGCAGCAAGGCAAGCCCGTTTGTCAGTGGGAAGAGCGGGGCCTCTGGACCTGCTCCTTGTTCCTGGAGCACGGAGAGCACTAATGGGCACCCACCGGGCACAGCCCCTGCAGCGCCGAGGTTCAGCCAGCACGGCGACGGGCGCCAGCCTGGTGCAGACTCGGGAGCGCACACTTCAGTGGCTGTTCCCTGGGCAACGGAGTCGCCGCCGCCAGCTGGCTCTGCCCCCAGAGCCCATCGAAGCACACACCCTGCCAGGAGCCGGCGCAGCAGCCCGTACGGCCGTCTGTAGGCACCGATGTCGGCACGTTGGCAGTCGGGTTTCAAGGTTAAACACGAGGGAATGAACGGGATGACTAACTAGACAGAGACCGCAATCTGGGTATGTTTAGTATGCACCAGGTGGGAGGGAGTGAAGAGGGAGCACAAGAAAGGAAGCGCCGGGCTCACTGAAGCCTGTGGGGCTGTGTTTTTTGTTTGCTCCACACAGAAGGCTGGAAAGACAGATTTCCTCACGTGGTCTGAGGGTAAAAGCATGTTCAGTCCAGGGCAGCTGCTAGCCATGTCCACAGAGCTGTCCGTCTTCGGGCCTCTGTGCAAGCTGCACGGAGGGGCAGTGCCCCACAGATGGAGGCCCGGGGCTGCTGATGGCTGCCGACACCAACCCAGCGGGGAGCTGACTTGGCTCCTGTTGGCTGGTTCGTCCTAGAATTTTCATAAACTTATTTATTTGATCTTTGCAGGGATTCCCCCTTCACTTGATGGCTGCACCAACTGGCTCTCATCAGTGAACGTTTTTGTAGCATTGAATATAAAATTCTCATTTCCACATAGGCAGTGCCCCTTTTAAAGCATCCTGGCATTTGAACTTGGTATTTCCACCTAACACTCAGTTCCATTCATGTGAGCCCCTCCAGTGCTTAAAAAAGGTCACTACCAGCCGGGCGTGGTGGCTCACGCCTGTAATCCCAGCACTTTGGGAGGCCGAGGCAGGCCGATCATGAGGTCAGGAGATCGAGACCATCCTGGCTAACACATTGAAACCCCGTGTCTACTAAAAAAATACAAAAAAACTAGCTGGGCGTGGTGGCGGCGCCTGTAGTCCCAGCTACTCAGGAGGCTCAGGCAGGAGAATGGCGTAAACCCGGGAGGCGGAGCTTGCAGTGAGCTGAGATCGCGCCACTGCACTCCAGCCCAGGCAACAGAGAGAGACTCCGTCTCAAAAAAAGAAAAAAAGAAAAAAAAAAGGGTCTCTACCATCCTGCAGAAACTTTGGTTTTAACCTCTCATTTTTTGAAAACTATTTTTTGTTTCTGTTTTTCCTCTCTGATCTATCTATAGGAATTTGAAATAAACACAGTTACATTTGAAAAGATATGGAAAATTCAAATAATGTATTTCAGAATCAAGTTTCAACATAAAATTTTAATTTGGGATGGTTGGACAGGTAAAAATAAGAATATTCAGCATTGCCCGTTGTAATGTAATGAATGTCAAGCTGTTTTCGCCTTGACCGTCTGAAGGGAGCTGGTTAGGACCTACTGAGCCCTTCCAGGCCCGCGTTCCTGTGTACGTGGGTGTTGCTCATGAGTGTTGTGTGATAATAGTGACTTTCTGGAGCCGCTGACTACATTTCCAGATTTTCCCTCAATTTTTTCCTCTCACCACTCCAATCGCTCTCTTCTCTGCGCCTTTTTCCATCGTTTTGCTTTGCTTTACCTTTTCATGAAACAGATGTCAGTATTCCCAGGCGCCTAATCCCTGGATCTGTTTACCTTTCATAATGAAGACTTCCGTCTTTTGAGAAGTGCTCACTAACTCGCCGTACGTTCTCGGGAAACGTGCACTCTCGCTGGATTTCTATAAACAAATCTCCAGCCTTCCTGGAGGGATGCCGAGAAGCAGGGCAGGTCCCGGCCACCACAACCAGAGGGCACTTTTGGGCCCAGAAGAGAAATCTGACTTCCCTGATTTTCAAGCTGTTGAGTGGATGTTTGTATTCACTCAACAGTGGGAGCCAGACCTTGAGTACAGAGAGACGAGGCAGTGTGGCGTACATTCCAGCCACGAAGGCAAGGACAGGGTGCTGTGCCCAGGGAACGTGGCTTTTTGTGGGATGGGGGTGGGTATGGTACTTGGGTTCTCCCGGAGGACCACGTAGAGACAGCACCCCAAGCTGGAGGCCGGGACAGAGGATGAGACACCAGAAGGAGGGAGATCAAGGGGAGGAAGAGCGTCCAGCAGCAGCAGCCGCACAGGCGGCACCTGGAAGTGACCACAGGAGGAGGCGCGGGTGGCACTGGCTCTTCGTGCTCAGACCTCCAGCCTGGGCGTGCAGCTTCTCATGTCCGGGAGCTGAGAGGAGCTGCCTCTCCTTGAGTGCCCTGGAAGGCACAGCTTTCACTGTGGCACTGGCCATGTCCCCCTGGGTGCCACCACCTCTAGGAGCCATGTCGTGGAAGCCATACCAGTGACCTCTCATGGAAGTGAAGGAAAGAGTTTCCCCTGAACAAAACAGTCTGCTGATGTGAAAATCAGAGCGGATACTTGCAGCTGACTTAGACAAGGCAACCTCATTTGCTCGCAGCCTTGAGCCCTTCCCGTCTGCAGGCGTGGTCAGGGTTGTGAGCAAGTTGGCCAGAGCCCCTCTTCCCCTGGAGCAGGTTAGATTCAAGTTGGGGGAGACAAGCAGGGAGGCAGGGCCAGTCTGCCCAGGGCCACTCACCTGCAGCCCACCCCGTTCCTCATGCCAGGGTGTGGCTCACGTGTGAAGCCTGAGATGCCGCCTCGAGGCACCTGGAGGATGAGAACGAGGCTGGGCGAGGAGTTGGGAGACTGGGTCCGAGTTCCTCTGTGTTTGTTAAGGGAGCGTGGAGCCTCCTTGAGGTTTTGTCGACTTGTCTGTCACTGTGGGTAACCACCAAGGTGCTTTGCAACCTGTGAGGCTCTGGACTCAGGTTTAAACGGGTTACGCAGAGCGGTCAGTGTGGAAGGAAGAAAGTTTTGGAATTACTGCTGCATCTCCCCTTTTCCCTCAGTTAAAGAATCAGAAAGGCATAAACCACAACGCATCCCTTTCCTCTTCTAAAAGGTGATTACAAGAAAATGGTGAACCAGAATGGGCTCCATAGAAATCATACAAATACATAAAAGTAGAAAGATAAATAGTAACGTTTATTTTTCTTTTCTCTGTCCTTACAAAAAGGTACTTGCAAAACTGCAGCTGGTAGACTCCAGGCTGCGCTATGGTGACTAGTAAGAGGATGAGGTCCTGTGGTGTCTTTGTAGCCCAAGACATGGATATAAGTGAGAGGTGTTTGATTGCAGTGAGTCGTATGGTGTGTGACGGAACGCACCTAAACTCCCCAGGTTGTGTATAACTTCGCATCCCGGTGCTGGTTCACCTCACAGCTCTGCGCATTGGGTCGGCAGAGCAGCCTCCTGCAGTCGCACAGATGAGCAGGCTGCTGTCCCGACCCTCGTGCCTGGGCGTTCACCATTCCACACCTTCTTTAAACTCGCTTCTGTTGAGTGTCTGCCTTATCTCCTGGGCTGTGTGATGTGTGCATTCATTTCCACCTCATTTAATCATTTAAAAATCCCCAGAACAGAAGCATTGATACCGGTCTACATTTTGCAGTTGGGGAGACTGAGTGAGGCTTAGGGACTGTAAGCAACACCTTGCCCAGGATCCCAGCCGGCAGGCCACAAACGGGGACTCCGACCTTGCCTGCTGGGATGTCCATTTGGCCCTGCATCCCTGTATCCCACACTCCCTCGTTGGGCTCAAGGGACAGACTATTCCCACCTCTTGCCAGTATTTACTGACAAATACGTTTTTACAGATACATTGATTGAATGTTTTTATAAGAGAGCATTTTTGATATTTCAGTCTGGGAAAAAATATTGGAAACCTAAATACATCAGTCAGAAAATCATCAGATTTCCAAGGAATGAAGGGATGAAGATTTTTTGGAGTGAGGGGTGTTAATTAATTTCTGACATGATTGGTTGCCAGGTGTATAATGCTGATTTTTAAAAACTATCTCCTAAGGTGCTACGTGCCACCTTTCCTTTAGCAAATGCTGGCAAATCCACACTTTCCTGTTTCAGTGAGAACATGGGTGGCCAGTCACTGTCCGGAAAGTAGTTTGATGTTGAGCAGACGTCACTGTTTCCTTCTGTAGCTATAAAAAAAGACTTGATGTACTCAGAGCACAGGTGAACTCATGTACCAACCAAGCTTTCTGCTGTCTGCCAGATTGCTTCTGTTGGCTGGAGGTGAGGCTGATGGGCTGGCAGGAGGTTGGGCGGTGCCTCCCGTGACCTCCTTCCTGCACAGGGGCAGCCGTTGTGGGGCTTATGGGGTGCCAGTTATGAGGGTGCTGGGCAGACATGGCCTTCCGTCTGCTTGATCTTCCGGGCCTGCGTGAATCCTGTATGTAGTTGGGTTTGGAGGTGGGCCGACCCCACTGATGATCTGGGGCCCTGAAACAGACTCAGCTGGAGGGGAAGACCCCTCCCCTTACAGAAATGGCCACAAGTGGAGCCTCCAGTAGAGCAGGCCAGGCCAGGCCGACCTCAGGGGTCGGAAGTCGTGAGGAATGATGAGGGTGGGCTGAGCCTGGCTGCTTCCCAACCTGCTCCTGCCAGGATGCTGTAGGGACTGGGGAGGACGGGGCTTGGATTAAGGAGAGATGGTGCCCTGGGCAGAGCAGCTCTGCACGGAGGGAGGGCATTCTCTCAGAGAGCTGGCAGGCCACAGGTTAAAGGCAGGTTCCCCTGGCTCCTGCAGATAAGTTGTAGCTTGGAGGAGGCCACATGGGGCCCATGGTCCAAGGGCAGGGCATGTGGGCAGTGGCACCAGCCGCAGCCTGTGTGTGGTGTGGATGGCAGCAGCTGATGGGGCAGGATGCGGGCATGCAGGTGGCCTCTGCCATGTACCTGCATCTCCCCCTCCTCTCGTTTCCATCTCAGACTCCCCTGGGCCTCTGGGGCCTGTGCCTCGTACCTGGAGTCCCCACAGACAGACTGAGGGAGCCTGGGGACAGTGGTGGGACCAGGTGAAGTTCAGCCACAGGTGCAGACCCTCCTGTTCCCAGGGATGATTAGGGAGGGAAGTTCCCTAGTGAGAGGAGCAGAGGGTGGGTTGCAGCCCTGAAATGGGAGCGCTGGTGCAGCCCTGACTGGCTTGTGCCCCCTCATTCCATGAATGGCTGGAGAACACAGGCACGGGCCGAGGAAGTGCCACCTGCTTAGTACCGCCCAAGGGCTCGAGTCCACCGTGAAACATGCCTTCTCGTGTAGCTCCCTCCTGTCCTCACCGCAGCCTGAGAGATGCACAGATGGGGCAGCAGCGTTCACAGCAGTCAGGGCCCCGAGCCGAGGCTGCGCAACAAGTAAAAGGAGGGCAGGGGTGAGATGCGGCCGACTGCCGACAGCGCCCAGCGGGGACCCCACTCGTGCCCCGGGCTCCTCGGAGTAGCAGGTGGGCGTTACTCAGCCTGCTCAGGTGGTTCTCACTTAATTAACGAGAAAAGGAACCCAATGAACAGCTGGGGGAGTAGTCCCCGGGGCCTGGACTGTTACCAAGATAAGTGAGTTCCTATTTGTGAAGCACGTAGGTGAAGACCACAAAGGCAGGGCGAGGTAAATGTGGGCAGAATGGTCTCGCCACCCATCACCTGGTAAGGTTTTGAAGCTGTTCATCTTTGATGTAGGGTCAAGGCATTTCTGCGGACCTGAGTATCCCGCATGTAAATCACCCTTCTTATGTAAATTATTCCCAGCAATGTCCTCTACAGTTTCCAGCTGTAGTTTCAATGCACTGGATGGAGAACAGAAGACACATGTGGAGCCCTGTGAGTGGAGAGGCTCCTAGATTTCTGTGGTTTCTCCCCCAGTGTCGCACTTTGTTTTGCCTGCATCTAAATGGGCAGGGTTTTTAATAATGTGTTTTTACTGAGACTTCCTAACGCATTCAACTGAGTTTTCCTGGTACCTTCTCTTTCTTTTACGTTTTTAATTAGAGTATTGGATTACACAGTACCCGTGACTGACCAACACGTTTGCTCCCTGGTGACTCCTCTCATGGTTTAAGGTATTACTCAAAATATAAAGTGTAAATTCAGAAATTTCAGTAAATTAATCTATCATCGTAGGTGTTTGCATTTTAACCTAATCATATGGATGCTATTATTTTTAATATTACTCATGCTTAGAGTTGTGTTCCTTGTTAAAACAACCAGAACTTAGAGAAAACTGTGAACTCAGTGCACATCCACTGAAAACGCCATCTGCTGATAAATTACATCCGCAGATCTAGAGGAAACCTTCCCCGAGCATCCCAGCATAGTTCTAGGGATGCGGAAGAGCAGCCATATTTACACTTTTTCAAAACCAGTTGACATGGAGGTAGTGGACAGTGAGCCAGCCACAGTCTGAGACCGAGTGGCCCATGGGCCACTGTGCTCCCAAACCAGCAGGAAGACACATAGCTTTGTGTGGAGGCCCAAGGGTGCTGGGTGCAGCAGGAAAGAACAAGGTGACTGGACTGCTGACCCTGCTAGAAGAGCAATCTTGCAGAAAGACTGCAGCTAAACTGGATATAGTCCATCTTTTACATGTTATACGAAAAAATTATAAAAGCGGTATTTTTCAAGAAAGGAAATTTCAGAACTGTGGATAAAAGTATTTGTTCAACGTAGGCTCCCACATCATCCCTTCTCTGTGTGTAGATGAATATTTATGCATCAGAATAGCTAATTATGTTACCAATAAATCATCAAAGAGTGATTTTTAAAAGTTTTTGATATAGCATTTGCAACAGCAAAGAAGTAAACAGTCCACTTTAGATTGATTTTCGCCCTAAATGGTAATTGCTAAAAATCGAGTACACTTATCTTGGCAATCTGTCTGTGTTTCATAGCAATGCCTGTGAAATTGAATGGTTTCTTCACTTTAATGGGGTCCTTTCGTTGTCTACCCTACTGTTTTGTAAATTTTTAAAATACTTATTTGCTTAAGGTCATTAGTACAGTGGATGCAATAGAGTAGAAAAATACAATCGACTTTGAGTCCGAAGCCTCGAGTTCTATTTTTGCTCTGCCGTTAGCCCTTGTGGGACCTGAGGCAAGTTACTTAGCTGTCATGGTAGCAATTTTCTCCCGTGACCTCTATAATAATCTTCCTGAGTGTATTGTCTTTGGCAGCTAGATCATTTAACTTAGCAGTGTTTACACTGTAGGATTTCAGCGCATCTTCAATTCTGCCTTTTCACTTTTAGCCATTGTTTGCTGCCTCTCACAAGGGTGTGTTATTGTGAAGATGCAACTGTTTCCTAATCTTTCATTCTCTCTTGGTGGTTTTTAGAAATTCTGATATTGATGTGGAGTCTCTTTTCCATAAAAGGGGAACGTCAGTTAAAAAAGAAATACGGTTGTTTAAGAGTAATTCTTTGAAATATATTGAGATTTTTAATGGTCTATTGTATGGGTTAATTTTTATGTTGCATTTGAGAAAAAAATTGTGTTGTGTTTGATTCTTTTTTAACCTTGCTATTTTAAATTTTTTCTAACTGGTTCTATCAGTTATTGAAAGATTTAGTCTCCCACTATGATATTGGATTCCTCTATTTTTATTTGTTCTGTCAATTTTTGCTTTATATGTTTTTTGTGTGATTTTATTTAGGGCATATAAGTTTAGAATTTTTTTGTTTTTCTGAACCTTTGTATTATTAAGTGGTGACCTTTGTTTCTTTTGCTCAGATCTATTTTGGCAAATATCAACATGGCTAAATCAGTTTTCTTTTGTTGCTTGGTGTGACATTTTCTGTTCTTTGCCTTCCTGTGTCATTAAGTTTTAGGGATATGTCTTATAAACAATGTTTGCTGATTGTTAAAAATTCAGTCTAACAATCCCCAGCCAATGTCCATTATAGTTACTGTGAACACTGATCTACTTGTAATAATTCTTGTCGTCTTTCTTTATACTTTTCTTTGCTGCTACTTTCCTTCATCTCACTTTATGCTGTTTTGGGGGGTTTTGGTCATTTCTTGTTCTCTTGAGTGATTGTAAATCTTGTTTTTGCTCCATTTCTCTTCCTCTATTATTTTAGAAGTTATATGCTCTTTTTCTACTCATACCATGTTGTTATTCTTGTTATTCATATTTAACAGATATCTGAAATTAATTATTCAGTGTTTCTCTATTCCAACAATATGAAAACCTTTTAAATCTATTTTCATCCCCCTTCTGTCTTAGATATTTTGTTGGCCAGTATTTTAATTTTACCTTTGGGTATTTTTATTAACCTCAAAAGTAAATATTATTATTATCATTAGTGTCACACATAATTAGATGTTTTCTAGATTTTTGCCACTTACTTCTCTTAACTTTTTTTTTTTTTAAACTTTGAATTTGAGACCTTTCTTCTGGGATCACTTTCTTTATTTTCTAAGTATGTCCTCAGAAGTTTCCTTAGTGAGGCTTTTGGAGGTAAATTCTCATGGTTTTAAAAATATTTTATTTTATTTATACCCCAAGTAGGGTCTCATGGCTTGATTTACCTTAACATGCCTTTACTTTTGAGTAGCCGACTGAACAGCTCTGGCCTGACGCATTTGGTCGTGTGCTGTCTCTGGATTCCTTTGTTGCACTTGGGAAGTCAGCTGCCCAGCTGTTGACAGCACTGGCAACCGGTAACATTCTGTCTTTGTCTTTGGTGTTCTGCATTTTTGCTGCAGTGTGTCCAGGAGTGGATATATTTTTAATTATGGTTCTTGGAGATAGTTGTGCTTCCTGAGTCTGAGAATTTGTTTATTGATACCGTGCCTGCTGTCTCCTGGTTTTCGTGTGCACCCCACTTAAGGGTCCGGCGGGCCCTCTCAGCCTTTCTCCCACATTTCCACGCCACAGTCTCCGCTGCGTCCAGGGTTCTTTCTTCACATCTTTATTCCAGATGATTAATTCTCACCAGTTATTTCCAACCTGTTAAATTGCCAACCGAGACTTTCATTTCAACAGTCATAATTTTTACTTTTAGACGCTTTATTTAGTTTTTTTAGGAAGATTCTTGGTAAATTGTGATAGTCGTTTGTTGCCTGCTCATCATCCGGCTTTTATTTCTTTGAACATTGCGATTCTAGTATCTGAAGTCATTGGAATGCTAATTTGCTCTGTCCTCTGGGCCTGCCCTCATTCAGGCCGCTCTCTTCATGGGTTTGTCCTGGATCACAGGCTCCTATCAGGCTGCTCTAAGTCCATGGGGCCTCCAAGGGGCTGGCCTGTGGGTGCATTCCTCCAGAGACGATTCTCATTTGTTTCGGAAAATGTCCAGGGTGGCCCAAAACCCAGGACTTCTTTAAGTTAGATTCTTGGCTTAAGATTTCGTGGCCGGGCGCGGTGGCTCAAGCCTGTAATCCCAGCACTTTGGGAGGCCGAGACGGGCGGATCACGAGGTCAGGAGATCGAGACCATCCTGGCTAAAACGGTGAAACCCCGTCTCTACTAAAAAAATACAAAAAAACTAGCCGGGCGAGGTGGCGGGCGCCTGTAGTCCCAGTTACTCGGGAGGCTGAGGCAGGAGAATGGCATAAACCCGGGAGGCGGAGCTTGCAGTGAGCTGAGATCCGGCCACTGCACTCCAGCCCGGGCAGCAGAGCGAGACTCCAGTCTCAAAAAAAAAAAAAAGATTTCGTGGACCACACCAGTAAATTCAAACTCAAACTTTTGTAAGGATCAGTGCAGTTTTCAGGTTGTCAGCGTAGACTCTATTTTTTATAAGAGCCATAGCTGAGATAAACAAGTGTTTTTTGTTTTTGTTTTTTGACATTTTTCTATGCATGCCAGCTGGAGAATAATGTTTTCTAGCTCATTCCTGTAATGAGGATGTGGATTTTAAGGAGCCAGGGTTTTTGCAGAGGTCCTAGTATCTTCTCTTTACCTTTTGTGGACCAAAAGCTTACTTTCCTGTGCTGTGTGTGGCCTTTAGGTTCCTAACAGAGGCCAAGGTTGAAGGGTAACCATGGTTTATCATTTTGTTTTCAACAACAGCTTTACTGTTTGCTCTCAGTCATATTCTTCACTTCCCTGAAAGCATAGCTATGCCTTTAAAAATATATCTAAGTATTTTAGAGAGCCATTTTTTTTTTTTTTCAGAATTAACTGTATTGCTAGAATCCAAAGTCCTAGAATCTATTGATACATGAAAGAGAATGTGAATAAAGATACTGTAAGGTAAAATAATCCTAAACCTTTACTTCCATCCCTGGGCTTCCCATAACAATATCACACTGCCTGGTAGCTGTTTTTGCCTAGATAGCTCTGACATCTCAAAAGCAGCACAGTCTAAACTGTGTTCTCTGAATTACTCACGTCAGTGGATGATGTCGCCAGTGGTGTAGATCCTAGGAGACTTTGTCAGTCAGGGTGAAGAAACCACTCTAGATACAGGCGCACCTCATCTTACTGCACTGGGCTTTATTGTGCTGCTCAGACGTTGTATCTTTTGCAAATGGAAGGTTTGTGGCAACCCTGTGTCCATCAAGTCTGTTGGCCCCATTTTTTCAATTACATGTGCCAACTTTCAACAGCACGTCCCACTCTGTGGCACATTTTGGTAATCTCACAATATTTCACATTTTTTCATCATTATTGTATCTGTTGTGATGCTCTGTGGTCAGTGGTCTTTGATGTTCCTATTGTAATTGTTTGGGGGCTCCACGAGCCATGCCCATGTAAGATGGCAAAGTGAATCTGTGTGTGTTTCGAGTGCTCCATCAACTGGCAGTTTCCCCATGTCTCTCCTTTTCCTCAGGCCTCTCTATTCCCTGAGAACAACAACATTGAAGTCAGGCCAATTAATAACCCTGTAATGGCCTCTAAGTGTTCAATGAAAGGAACATCTCTCACTTTAAATCAAAAGCTAGAAATGATTAAGCTTAGTGAGGAAGCCAAGCCTCAGCCAAAAGCTGAAGTAGACCAAAATCTGGGCCTTGCACACCAGTTGGCCAAGTTGTGAATGCAAAGGGAAAGTTCTTGAAGGAAATTAAAAGTGCTGCTCCAATGAACACACAAATGATAAGAAAGCCAAACAGCCTTATTGCTGATAATGGAGAAAGTTTCAGTGGTCTGGATAGACGATCCAAACATGCACAACATTCTTTTAAGCCAAAGCCTAATCCAGAGCAAGACCCCGACTCTCTTTATTCCATGAAGCCTGAGAGGAGTGAGAACGCTGCAGAAGAAAAGTTGGGAGCTGGCAGAGGTTGGTTCCTGAGGTTGGAGTAAAGAAACCATCTTCATAGCATAAGAGCGCAAAGTGGAGCAGCAAGTTCTCCAGAAGATCTGCCTAAGATCATCGATGAAGGGGGAACACTTCAGAACACTAAACGACAGATATTCGGTGTCAATGAAATGCCTTATATTCGAAGAGTATAAGCCATCCAGGACTTCCATAGCAAAAGAGAAGTCAAAGCTTGGCTTCAAAGCTTTAATGGACAGGCTGACTCTCATTAGGGGCTAATGGAGTTGTTGACTTTTAAGTTGAAGCCAATGCTCATTTACCATTCTGAAAAAACCTAGGCCTCTCAAGAATGATGCTACATCTACTCTGCCTATTCTCTATAAATGGAACAACAAAGCCTGGATGACAGCACATCTGTTCCTAGCATGGTTTAGTGAATATTTTAAGCCCCCTGTTGACACCTACTGTTCAGAGACAGATTCTTTTGAAAATTACTGTCCATTGACAATGCACCTCGTTACCCAAGAGCTCTGAAGGGGTACCAAGGAGCCGAATGTTGTTTTCGTGCCTGCTAGCACAGGATTCATTTTGCAACCCATGGATCAAGGAGTAATTTCAACTTTCAAGTCTTATTATTTAAGAAATACATGTCTTAAGGCTGTTGTTGCCACTGACAGTGATTCTTCTGATGAGTCTTGGCATAGTAAATTGAAAACCTAGAAAGGATTCACCATTCTAGATGCCATTAAGAACATTTGTGATTCCCAGGAGGTGGTCGAAATACTGACGTTGATAGGAAGTTAATGGAGGAAGTTGACTCTGGCCCTTGTGGACGACTTTGAGGGGTTCAAGACTTCCATGGAGAAAGTCACTGCAGTTGTGGTAGAAATAGCAAGAGAACTAGAATTAGAAGTGGAGCCTGAAGATGGGACTGAATTGCTACAATCTCACCATCAATCTCGAATGGATGAGGAGTTGCTTCTCAAGGATGAGCAAAGCAAGTGGTTTCTTGAGATGGAATCTACTCCTGGTGAAGATGCCGTGAACACTGTTGAAATGATAACATAGGATTTAGGATATTACGTAAGCCTGGTTGATAAAGCAGTGTTAGGGTTTGAACGGACTGACTCCAATTTTGAAAGAAGTTCTGCTGTGCATAAAGTGCTGTCCAATAGCATCACGTGCTGGGGAAATCTTTCATGAAAGGAAGAGTCAATGGATGCAGAACACTTCATTTTTGTCTGAGAAACTGCCATTGCCACTCCATCCTTCAGTAGCTGCCACCTGATCAGTCAGCTGCCATCAACATTGAGGCAAAACCCTCCGCCAGCAAAAAGATGACAACTCTCTGAGGGGTCAGGTGATTGTTAGTATTCTTTAGTAATAAAGTATTTTAAAATCAAGGTATTCCCAATAGTTTTTTAGACATAATGTTTTTGGACACTTACTCGACTGCATTATAGTGTCAGTGTAACTTTTACATGCACTGGGAAACCAAAAAATTCATGTGGCTCTCTTTCTGCAATATGAATGTTATCGTGGTGGTCTAGAACCAAACCTGTACTAAGTGTGCCTGTGTTCCAGAAAGCGGGGATGTCATCCAGGGAGGAAACACAGATCTTAGTTACCATGGGAAGCAGCTACCACCCCCGCGTGGAGACGCAAAAGGAAAAGGTAATAAACCTGGAGCGTGGAGGAGGTACCCCGCAGAGCACACACTGGCACACGCCGACACACACCAGGCCCTCTGCGGGAGCATTGGCATCCGCAGGGCAGGTCTTCTGAGAGCCTCTTTGGAACTGAGACCCTGTGGCGAGCATCCATGTGGGCACAGATGGGCTTGCACTCTGCTCAGCCTGAGCCCCGACTTCCCCTCTTGTTTCGCCCCTGCTCTGTGCTTTCCAAGTCCTTGTTATAAGGGCAAAATGGAGGCTACTGCCTCTAAATCAATACAGACCCATATCTCTGCCCATCTGGACGATGTGGACGGCCAAGTGTCCTGCTCAGAATTTTGCCTCCTGGTATGATTTCTCTTTACCAGTTGTCGTCAGAGACACTTCTTCATGGAGCACTTCCCATTGCTGCAGCTCATGAGGCAGTGCTGTGTGCAAGCCAAGGGTCGGTGCTCCCGAGCCGAGGGCTGGTGCTCCTCTTCATTCGTGGTGCTGGGGAGCTTCCCAGGAGAACAGAGGCAATGCAGTGGCGCCAAGGCAGAGGGAGCTGCTGCCCCTGGTTATGCCACCTGCCTGTGCCTCAGGACCTGTTTGAACACAATTTTGTTTGGAAGAAGTGAGATTTCCACGCAATGACTGAGTGCAATGATTGAGTGTGATGATTGAGTATGACTGCTGCTTCTGCCTGCGCTTAGGGCATCATGATCAGGCCACACGTGTTTTGTGGTGTGCAGTGCTCAGTGCGTGCCCACATGATGGAGTAGGCAGGGAAGCCAGGAGCTGTGTCCGGACAGGAGAGAAGTTACATGCAGAAGGGACACTGCTTGCCTCCCACACCTCACTAGCTGGCCTGTGATTCTCCCCTAGGCCCCACACAGCACGCTTGTTCACCCCGACACTGGGTGCCAGTGGCCATGCAGGTCTTCTCAGCCCGCCGTATGACATAGGTAGGCTTTATGTCATATGTTACCTCCCAGATTCAAAAAGCCCCCCAGAGTCGGCCTCGTGGTGGTGAAGATGCCCCCACCTGCTCCACATCACCAGACCTTGAGATCTCCCTAAGCCAAGGGGAGCCGGCTTACTTCCCACCTCTGTGCACCTGTGTTGTTCAGGCATCTGAGGTGCCCGATGCTTCCTGGTCAACAGGCCCCAAGCGCATGCTGTCCTCAGTGTGCTTTCTGTCCCTGTGATTGAGGTCTTTGTGGATGAGGTCAGGCTGTATTGATCTGGGCAGGAAGTGGAAACAGCACGTTAAGCAGGGAAGTTTAGTGTAAAGAAGCGCTAAGTGTGGTAGAAGAGTCACAGGAGACAGATATTAAGAAACTCCCTCAGGTCACCCCAGACTGAGCAAGAACAGCTCAGGAAGGAAGATCTTGGCGGGGCGCAGACCTCAGCCCATTGTGCAGCAGAGGTGGCTGCTTTGGCCAGGCTGGAGCTGGTCCACAGTCGCTGGATTGGCAGGAGGCTGCCCTCGGGGTTGCAGGTGGGGAGTAGACGGTCACAGCTGACAGCGTGCTGTGCCCCGCGAGTGCAGAGGGTGTGGGAACCCTCTGGGCTATACGCAGGGTACACATGGCCCCACAGGTGCCTTCAGAGGGAACCAGGACGCTGGCACGGGCTCCAGGCCTCCCGGAGCTGGTGTGGGCAGGAAGTCTTGGGGTTCCAGTCTCTGGATTGAGAGGCTCGTGGAAAGGCTATCACGAGGCTGAGGTGACAGGGTCACGGAAGGACCAAGGGCCCGGTGTTGGGGCCACGCTTCCCTGCACACACTCACAACCACTCCAGGACTATGGCGCGGAAGGCCCTGCCTCCTGCAGTCTCCCTCCAGGGCCTTTGGCTGAGAACAGGGGCTCATCTCCAAGGAGAGCAGCCGAACAGTCTGTGCGCTACACAGGGCACGGTCTGCAGGGCGCCTTCAGCACCTGAGGCGGCAAGTGGGTCACTGGCACAGGTGGATGGAGCCAGCCAATTTCTTCCTTAAAGGGCCAGAGAGTAAATATTTTAGGCTTTGTAGGCCATTCGGTCTGTGTCTTATAGTCTTCTCTGTGTCCTTTGATGTCTCTCTAAAAATGCAGAACCACTCTTAGCTCATGGGGTGCAGGCCAGATGTGCCTGATGGGTACAGCACGTTGGCCCCAGGCCTGAGTCTTGATGTAGGTCTGCAGCAGGACGTGAACAGGTACTGCTGGCCTTGCCAGGTGACAGCAAATGGCTTCTGGTGGCCCTTCAGATTGGTGGTGTAGACCAAATTGTTAGATCAATCTTTGCATCAGAAGCCAGGGCCTGCATTCTTGTGTAGACATGCTCTGAGACAGCAGCGTATCTGAAATGGCTGCGTCGGGGTTGCCCACCTGATTACGTTTATGATCATGCACTATCATTCTCCAAGAACCCTCTGCCGCTACGCAGGCCAAACAGCTGGGTTTAGTGGGGTGTGGTCCACGGCAGCACCCAGCATCTTTCCCAACCTCCGTGGTGGTCCTAACTCTCCATCCCACCAACGCTGCAGTGTTGCTTTCGGTTGACTATTTTCATAGGTGAGGGAATGTCCCGGGGCGTCCCTCTGGTCCTTCCTGTCGTCACTGGCTCTGTAGCCATGGAGTGGGTGCTGTGTGGTTGTCCTGCCAATGCCGGGTCCGTCTATTCCAACGCACATGCAGGGATTGGAGAAATAACCGCAGGTTGGATACACTGACCCCACTGGGTTCTCTGAGGCGGACTTGGGCCACAGCCTCCGGGTCTCTGCTTGGCCGTAGACCCTGTGATGTGTTGGGTCCAGCAGGACTGGCATTGATTCAGGGTCTGGGGGTAGTTCCCTCTCCCCATGGTCACTCTCCTGTAAAATAGCCATGGGTCCTTCCCCAAGGGGACCTGGGTTCCCCTAAACCGAGGGGCCATAGGCCTGTGAGCTGGCTTAGGTGAAGAGCTGAGAGAGGCCGCGCCTCTGCACTGTGGTCATCAGGCCAGCTTTCTGTCTCTGCCCTGAGCCTTTCTGGCATGTGGAGTTGGGGCTGAGCAGCCTGCCTGTCTTTTTCTCTCTTGGCCTCTGCTGCAGCTCCATCTGGTCTAGACTGCTCTGATTGGCATCTCATGCCTGCGCCCACTGGATCTCTGGAGCTCACGGCCGGCGAGCCCCTGACACCCCCACTTCTCAGCACCCTCTTCCTGTTGGGGCAGCAGCCTGTTGTGATGCTGGCACCACCTCCTGCTGCCTCCTGGCCAGCAGAGCTTGTCAGAGGCGCGGGTGCCCCTCACGAATGCCTGGAGGATAAGAGACCTGGTGTCATCCTTGTCTTGCTCATCAGCCTTGCCGCCTTCTGCAGTCAGTCTCTGCCCCTGCACACTCAGGCACTGCAATCTGTACATGGTGCCATCCCTAAGGCATTTAAAAGGCCATCGAGGAAGGTATTTTTAGGCCCAGATCTTCAGGCATCCTGTCGTGCACCCCGAGGCATACCTGCATCAGGTGAGCACCCAGGGAGGCTGTTATTTGTCCTCATCCATCCTGCTCAGCTCCTGCCAGACTCAGAGATGGCTGCAGGCTCTAAAAATAACCCCATCTTAATGTGCTGCTTATGCAGCCCTGGAAGCCTCCCCCTCCTCCAGCTGGGGATCAGATTATGTCCCCCAGGCAGGGCATTGTTCACCCTTTAGCCTGGCTGACTGGAGCTACTATTCATGCTCACAAAGGCTCTAATCTCCTTTGAATTCCTGTAAGCCTTTTGCCTGGTAATCCCTTCCAGCAGGCAGCACAGGCGGTCACGAATATGCCTCCCTCCCTTCATTTTGCCCTGATTATCTCTTTATCTCTTTAAGGGTCTTTAGCTTTTGTGTTAACATGTAAAAAGTAGGTAGTGGCATCAAATTGGCTTTAAAGACACAACTAGGAATTTTGTCTTTCAAAGCAGGGGGCTGTTATGGGAGTCAGGAGGCTCCATTCATTCTGGACATCAGTGCTAATGAGCCGTTTGAACTTGGAAAAGTCAGTGGCTTCACTGGGCCTCAGTTTCCTCATTTGTGAAATGAGGGGCTGTGTTCATTCAGCATGATATCGGAGTTCCCTTCCAGCCCAGGTATCCTGTGGTTCTCTGACTTCTGTCGGCACAGACGTGGTGTCTGTGGGCAGTGCTGCTGTGGTTTGTGCCATAGGCCTGATTTTATGTGGCAGCCTTAAGCCCTGCCGTCTGCTGGCTCCTAGTCATTGTGATACTAATTCAGCACAGGAAGTTACATTTTCAGGACCCCAGTTCAGGAGTGTGTGAAAAACATAGATAAAAGACGAAATGCCTCCCTGCTTATTACAGCATTTTCCTTCTAAAGATCAGGTTTTCCTTCTTAAAAGCTCCTTAGTTTCTTTGATAGCTGCTGGATGTGTGTTGAACACTCTTTTGGGATCCAAACAGCTACAGAAATCCTCAGAGTTTCAGAGCCGATGAGTATGTCTCCGTGGGTGCTTCTTCCTTAGTGCTGTTTACCTTCCATTTCATCTGCTTCTGAGGATATGGAGAGTTTCTGGAGGGACGAATGCCTACCGTATTTCCTGAACCCCAAGCACACTCCTTATTCAGCAACCTGTGCAGGTACCTACCGTATTTCCTGAACCCCAAGCACACTCCTTATTCAGCAACGTGTGCAGCTCTGTTCATTTCTTTGGGTGGCAATGCCAGAGACACCTCCTGCCTGCACACACCTCTAATGTTCTCTAATCTTCCTCGGGTGATTTCTGGTCTTCACATACTTTACTAAGGCACTTTGAACTCATCTTGTACCCACCAGATTTTCAGACTAAATTCTAGAAGGGCAATTTTATAATCTTTTGGAAATCTAAGTAAATTTTTCATACGCTAGAAATTTCATTAATTTTATTTTCCTTTCATTTACCAATTTTTAGAAAAATGCATTGAGGCCAGGTACGGTAGCTCAAGCCTGTAATCCCAGCACTTTGGGAGGCCGAGGCGGGTGGATCACGAGGTCAGGAGTTCGAGACCAGCCTGACCAACATGGAGAAACCCCGTCTCTACTAAAAATACAAAAATTAGCCAGGCATGGTGGTGGCACCTGTAATCCCAGCTACTCAGGAGGCTGAGGCAGGAGAATCGCTTGAACCCAGGAGGTGGAGGTTGCAGTGAGCCGAGATGGCGGCACTGCGCTCCAGCCTGGGTGACAGAGTGAGACTCCATCTCAAAAAAAAAAAAAAAAAAAAAAAAAAGAAGAAGAAAAGTTCATTGGTTCCATAGTGTTTTGCAAAGGAACAGGGTGAGGTTGTCTTCGTGTGTCATGTGAACTCACATGTGGCTAACACAGTTGATGCTTCCACCCGCTGCAGTTCCCTTTTTTGATCTGTCCTGCCCCAAGGAAGCCTTCTCTGGCCCCTGCCTTTGACACTTCCCTAGCAGTGCTGGGAGCTTCCTTATTTGCCGGACGCAGGAAAGCCTTTGTTTATCCAGTTCTTCTGGGGCATGGCAAGCTGAAGATGATTAGGACATTCATTACAATATGGAAGCAGCCTGGGTATGCAACAAGGCTAATGAGCCGGATGAATGGATAAAGACACAGTACAAATGGAGCACTGCTCAGCCCTAAGAAGGAAGAAAATCCTGCCATTTGCAGCAACACGGATGAACCTAGAGGTCTTCAGTGAAATAAGCCCAGCACAGAGTCAGACACCATGCAATCTCACTGATAAGCAGAATCTAAAAATACTGAAGTCACAGAAGCAGAGTGGAAGGTGAGACCAGAGGCTGGCCGGAGGGC
The DNA here is from genome assembly GCF_002776525.5 of Piliocolobus tephrosceles. NCBI lineage: Eukaryota > Metazoa > Chordata > Mammalia > Primates > Cercopithecidae > Piliocolobus > Piliocolobus tephrosceles. The sequence goes on along the minus strand of NC_045448.1, from coordinate 3,072,727 downwards.
AAATGGGGAAAAGGAAGATGTTGGTGAAACGATACAAAGTTTCAGTTAGGTGGAGAAATTAGTTCTAGATATTGGATGTCTTGGTGACTACAGCTAGTAACAATGTATCATGGTAACTGAAGTTATTAGCAATGTATCATATATTTGAAAATTGTTAAGGGAGTAGATTTCAAGTGTCTTCATAACAAAAAATAAGTATGTAAGGTAATGCAAATATGAATTGGCTTAGCCATTCCACAATGTATACATGTATCAGTACATTATGTTGTATACTATAAATATATGCATTTTTAAATTTGTCAAATAATAAGAAAGTTCATGGTGCTGCAGCATCATTTGTTGGGACACAGAGCCATCTGGAAATACTGGGTTCCACGCCTCTGTGCTATTATCGGAGCAAGGAAACTGACAGAGGAGCTGGGTCCAGCACCGTGCTGCTTCCTGGGGAAGGCGCTGGCGGCGCCGTGCTGCTTCCTGGGGAAGGCGCTGGCCACGCTGTGCTACATGCTCTTGCTGCATGAACCTGGCACACCTGGGTGGTGTGACGTGATGTGGATAGGAGATCCTGGGCCCACTCCTGCTTGTTGCATAGTGTGGTTCTGTGGCTTCTCTGATTGTGTGCTGTTTGTGGTGGTGGGGCCGTTGCGGGGTGGTGTCTGGTCAGGGCATCAGAGTGCTGGCTTTGTTTTTGCAGCCAAGAAAGGCAAAGTCATACTTGGAATAAGTATTGGATGAACCCCTTCCCGTTCTCAGGATGGAAGGGGCTCTAGGCATCACCTTGCCGCATGCAACACCATGAGTCTGCAGTTTCTCAGTCTTTTTCCTTCCAGGCTTCTAAACAGTCACCAGGCAGTTGGCCATGCCCTTGAGCACGGGCCACTTTTTGCCCGCTGCGGGGATGGCCAGAGCAGTGCTGGGAGCCCTGCCTCATGATCACCTTTCTTTACAATCACCTTTCCCTCCATGCTCCTCCAGCCCTCTCCTGAGTGTAGCCATCTGACAGCACCTGCCCATGTTTGGCTTATGCCCTCTCCTGAACTCATTGATCTGTAAAGCAGCTCAGGTCTCTTCTCCTTCTTCAGCTAAAAGTACAGGACTCCCACATGGCCACAGGCATGAGTGCAGGGAGGGTCCAGGGCGGGGAGGTCATGTATGGTTTGGGCACCTACCATGCAGTTTTCCGGTGCCCTCTGGTCCTGCCTGACTCTGTCCTGTGTGCGCCGTCTCTACTTTGTAGTAAATCACTGCTGGCCCTGCCCAACCCTGTGACCTCGTGGGTATGACTGAGCTCTTCTCATGGGTGACACGTGGCACTTGGTGCCCCATGGTCAGGGGCTCCGTTATCAGGACCCAGAAGCATGGTCAGAGCTGTTTATCAAAGATGTGGTTCTGTGCTGCAGATGGCATGGCTTGCTCCAGAACCCCAGGACCACATGGTGACTCCACCTGGGCTCTCCACAAAGTCCACACTGCATGCTTTCTACCACTGACAGCTTCCACACCAGCAGGTCTACTAGGCGTCCCCAGAGGCGGGGCTGCCTCTCCCCAGCCTGATCTTGTTGCAGTGCCCTCTTGACCAAAGCTGGCAGCTTTACATGCTACCCCAGCATCTGGGCTGGCCCAGCCTTCCTAGCTGTGTAATGTGTCACCTCTAGAATGAAGAGGCCTGCCAGGCATTGCAGCGTGGTTTCTGCTTTTGCTCTGGAGGGGAAGTCCTGGTGTCCTCAGCAGAAGTAACAGGTCCTGGAATCACCATAGCTTGTGTCTCCTGCCGTCTTGCCAAGGTCTTCTGCATGTTCCTCCTACCTCGTCACTGTGATGTCATGAATGCAGTGGGTCCGTGTGATGTTCTATGGGCTGCCCAGACCTCTTTGAACTATATTATGGTAGAAAATGGGAGACCAGCACAGCTCTGTGGCAAGAGTGTATACTGTTTTCCTTTGCTTGTGAATGCGGATGGTTTTCTCATCTTCTTTCTTCATTGGGATAGGACAGGATGCATTTGGTGGTCTGTGTGCACACATCGTGTGCCTGAGGGCCTGGGAATCTGCTATAACAAGACTCCACGGCTGGCACTGTGGATCTGAGCAGGCTCCTGCTTTGCTGAGCTTAGAGTCATCCACAGTCATTCTCCAGGGCCCATTGGCTTTCTGCAGAAGCCAGTGGTGAATTCTGCAAAGCCACGCCCACTTCATATCCTTGATCCTTAAAGTAGGCACAGATCTCTACCACTCTTTGATGGGATGGGGAGCGCAGTTTCAGAGGCTTGTATGTGACCTTCCCATTAACTCCACAGGCCACAGACCCAGTATGGACATTTCACAAACTGCCCAGTATGTCAATCCTATTTGACCTTAACAGACCCTGGAATTGCCCACTGGGTGCATCCACAGACCCAAAGGATCTGCGGTAAGCCAGGCTTTGCCTAGGACTTTACTTATTACCCATTGTCCCCATGCCCCACGCGGGCCGGAGGACAGTGGGACACTTAGGGTTGCTGGGCCTCTGTGTGTGTCTTTGTGTTCAGCAGACCTGGAAATGTGTGGGGATTACCCTTTGCCCAGGGAATGGCATTCAGGAAATGGCAGTGGGTCCCTTTGGGTAAAGACTGGGGTAATCGTTGCAGTGTACACCTGCCCTAAGGTTGCAGGTTCCTAACTCGTGGGGAACCAGACCATCTGTATGGTCAGTGAGTTCCAGCTCTGAAGCTGGCTCCAATCTGGAGCTGGGTAAGGGATCTTGACTGTGAGTGGGGTGACTTCCCTCAGCCTTCCGCTCATTCTTGTTTTCTTTTTAATATGTATGTGTGCTATGTATGTTTGCATGCATGTGTGCATGTGTCAGGCAGGCAGTACTCTCCTTGCATGCCTGTCTGTTTCGCCCCTAGGAATACCATCTCTATGAACTGTCTCCACAGCCCTCTGCCAGGTGAGCTTCCTTGGCCGGCACTCTGGTCTCGTTGGTCATTATGATAATCGCTACCCCCTGACTTCTGGCAGTTACATCCTGTCACCCGACCACAATTACTTGGGGCTGGGTTTCACTGCCCAAGTCAGAAAGCAGCCACAAGGCTTATTATTAACAAGCCAAGCTTTGTGACAGCTTCTTCTAAGAGTGGAATTATTGGGTTGTCTGGTAAGTGAATGTTCAACTTTCAAAAGTGTTTTCCAAATGTGTGTGTACTGTTTTACACTCTTTTTCACAATCTGTGAGAGATCCAGTTACTGTACGTCTTTGCCAATACTTGCTACTGTTGGTCTTTTTTAAATGAAAATTCACCATTCTAGTAAGATGTGTGGTGAATCTCATTTGGTTTCACTTTGCCCTCTTCCAATTATTAATCATGTTGAGCATCTTTTCTAGTGCTTGTTGAACATTCATAGGTTTTCTTTTGTGAAGTGTCTGATTTGGTGTTAGGTACATTAAAAAAAAACTAAGGATTGTTTCATTATTAAGCTGTAGGAGCTCTTTATATATATTCTGGATACAGGCCCTTTGTCAGATGTATATATTATGAATATCTTCCCCCCCGGTCTGTCTTCTTTCCTTCCTTCCTTCCTTCCCTCCCTCCTTCCTTCCTTCCTTCCTTCCTTCCTTCCTTCCTTCCTTCCTTCCCTCCTTCCTTCCTTCCTTTTTTTGTTTTTGGTTTTGGTTTTTGTTTTAGATGGAGTCTCGCTCTGTTGTCCAGGCTGTAGTGCAGTGGCGTGATCTCGGCTCACTACAACCTCCACCTCCCAGATTCAAGCAATTCTCTTGCCTCAGCCTCCCGAGTAGCTGGGATTATAGGTGCCCACCACCATGTCCAGCTAATTTTTGTATTTTTAGTAGAGACGGGGTTTCACTATGTTGGCCAGGCTGCTCTCAATCTCCTGACCTCATGATCTGCCTACCTTGGCCTCCCAAAGTGCTGGGATTACAGGCGTGAGCCACCACGCCTGGCCAGTGCTTCATTTCTTTAATAGTGTCTTTCTAACAGCAGAGTTTTTAATTTTGATTTTAAAGAAGTTATAAATGTTGATGAAGTCCAGTTAATAGGGTCTTTTGGTGAATAGAAGTACTTAATTTTAATAGATTCTATGTTATTGTCTTTTTCTGTATGATCCAGCTTTTTTCCCCTGCCATTTAAGAAATCTTTGCTTGTTCCAAGGTTGAGAAGATATTCTATGTATTCTAGAAAAGATTTGTATTATTTTATCTTTACATCTTTATCATCAGTCTATCTGGAATTGGTGTTTGAGTATGTGATGAGGTAGGATACAAGTTTGTTTTCTTTCCTATGGATATACAATTGATCCAGCATCATTTATTGAAAAGACCATCCTTTTTCCACTCGGAGTGTGATTTTTGTAGTAAATCGAGTGACCATCTTTCTAAAGGTCTGTTTCTTTCCAGCTTCCAAAACTTCATTGCTCTTCTTATCCTTGTGGGTTTATGTTTTTCAAAGAAAATAGAAACAAAAACCCCTCTTTGTTACAACATTAGAAAGGTTTCAGAATGAAAGTTGAAGTGAGTGTAGATTCTCTTAACGATATTTTCTGGGAGGTTCCTCCATTGCCTTCTCCATTCTATGAAGTTGATGGACTCTGGGGAGAGAGGTGGATAGTGCTGGACCAACTGGTTATGTGGAAACTTCGCTGTCCAGCTAGTCACTTAAACGTCATCTCTGGTGTAGACTTTGAAGGGAGGTAGCTTACCTGAGAGTGGAAGATCTTATTTCACATGCACCACTTTTGCTTTATTGAGGGCAACATGGAGTTTGGCGAGCTGGCAGTTACAGGAAAGTCACTTTGTTTACACCTGAAAAGAATTTGCCAAAGAAGGAATTTATTGGGGATGTGGTGGGGAGTGTCTGCCATTAGTCATTTCTTCCACAGAATAGCTGTTTTTACTATACCCTCCCTTTGTCATCTTATATTTTTCATTCATTTTGAAGTGCAGCCACAATTTAGTGCTCCTGTTATTAGTTCTATCATTTGTAAGATTAGACATGTATTTTTCTGCCGTTTAGAAAGATTAAGATAATCTCCACCTCGTTGGGTTAGTGTGTGCTGGTGGGTTAGGCATTCCATTTTTTCTTTCCTACTCCAAATTGCTAACTTTCTCTTCGGTTATTTGCGTGTTTCCAGGAGTGCCATTGCCAATCTCACGAGCTGAAAATTTCAGCAAAATAAATACATAAATAAATAAAATTCTCATGTAGACAGAACTGTCTGTACACTCCATTTTTGTAAAGTTGGAATTGTTAACATTGTATGAATATATGATGAAGGATTTTTTTTTTCTTTAAGCCACAATTGCACGTTCTTTTAGACCCAACATGGTATATAAAATGGGCACTGAATTTGGAATCAGAAAATCCTGGTTGAAATCTTAATCTTTTGACTTCTTATCATTCGATCATGGTTAACAATGGTAATAATAATATTCACAAAGCTAGATATTTTGTCATTGAGTTCGTTGCTGCGTTTCTTGGTTGATTAGTTGATATTCAGATTGCAGGAGCATCATCATCAGTGAGTGATACATTTTCGATTGTAACATAAGGTCGTTGTTATTTTGTAATGCCATACTGTTTTTCTTCTTGTACTACTCATGGGATGTCTTTTTGTTCTAACACAATATGTAATATTTTTATATTCTTCACTTGATGTGAGTTGATGATTTAATGTTGAATCCTGTTTGCTATTTTACTATTATTCATTAAAGGCCATCTTTAAAAGGGAGAGGTGTTTAGCACATATTCAGTTTAAAACTAAATGGAAAGCAAATTCTGAAAGGATTTATCTTCAAGAATTCAATGTTCAATCTAATTTTTAAAAAACTTACATTGAGAAATTTTCTAGAGTCAGAGACCTAGAGCCTGGCACCTTTCCTGAAAACAAGTGACCCCAGTCTTTCTAATGCAAGTTGAGTCTCTTTATCCACAAAGTAGCTTTGCTAAGTACTCTAGATTCCTGGAGCATCTTAAAAATAAAGAGTGTCAAGACTCAGGGAGACCGGACAGCCACCAGCAGGCCCACGTAAGGATGGGACTCCCATTTCTAGGAGAAGGGGCTGTATTGATGACATGGTGAGGCTGGGCTGCTGCCTGTTGCATGCTGGGGCTCCAGGCCTCAGCCTGCAGTGCCTCTGAATGGCGTTACCTTCCGGTCCCAGACACTCATCACTTTAGGTAAACTGAGGCAGAATAACATGAGTGACAGGATTTCCAAATGGAATATTGCTCAATGTGCTTAGTAGTCATTTAAGGTGATCTCATACAGCTATGAGGAGAAAGCCCATTTAATGCCAACTTTAGACACCAGCTGCATGTGTGGTGATTATATCTTTAGTCCCCCATTTCACTCCCTTTTCTGAAGAACTATTGAAGAGGAACGGAAGGAAATCGATTTTGAGGAAATTAAATTTTCTTTTGAAACAGCATGATGGTGTTTAAAACAAAGACAAAGTAAGTGAACAGGATGCCGATGATGAACCGTGCCGGGTTCTGCCTGCCGACTCAGGCCATGCTTCTCCCTGCTCTGTCTTTGCTGCCTGCGGTCGTAAATATTTTAAAGAGCAGATGCGCCCTGCTTATGGATTTGTGTAAATGTGGGTGTGCTGTCTGCAGAATGCGGGGCACACTGTGCTCTGTTGACATTATCCATTATGCTCTGTTGCTCAGCTTCAGACAGCAAAGTCCTGACATGTGCAGCCGTGTGGAGGATGCCGAAGGAATTGGAATCAGGCAGCCACGAGTCCCCTGATGATTCATCCAGCACCGCGCAGACCCTGGAGCTGCTCTGTCACCTTGACAACACAGCCCACGGCAACATGGCCTGGTAGGATTTTGCATATTTCATGCGCCCAGAACGAGCCTGCAGGTTGGCCAGGTGCAGGAGCTTGTGCAGATTCCTTTGCAGGAGCCACCATCCACGTGTCAAAAACGCTCCTTTCTTTTAAAAAGCTGCTAGAATTTGATGTTTAATTTTAGTCCCCGTGTTTTCTAGATGAGCCACATTGACAGAAATGTAGCAAGCGCTCCTGCAGCCCCTCTTTCTCCTCTTCATCTCAGAGGAGTGTTGTCAACGGGGACCTGCCAGAGGGTAAAGGGTCAGGCGCCGCACTGCCCTCGAGTGCCGTGTGGCTCTTCAGCTTGGTCAGTGTGCGTCGAATCACACTCGCACATAAATTATTTACCACTTCAGGTTGCAGCCTATAATCCCTTCCTCCTGTGGACAAAGCATGAATGCACAGTGTGCATATGGGGCTGCGTGCCCGAGCCCGCCCCTGTATGGCATGTGGCCTGTCATTCACGTGGCTCCCTGGCCAGTCGCTGCTTCATGAGGTTGGAGGCCTGGCTGTGTCCACCCACCCCCACCGGTCGTTCCCAGGGACCTCTCCACAGCAATCAGAGCTGCTCTCTGAAGGCCTTGAGGCCTTGGTAAAAATGAAGAAGCCGCATTTTCTAAAGGAGATTGTGGGGGCATAATGTTGTTATGAGTGTTGACAATAACAATAGTGATTGTCTCACTTAATGCAGTAACACGTGCACATGGGTGTGTGTCTGCAAGAGACTCATCATTTGTACAGTGACTTCTGTCTAGTCAGTTCTACCAATTAAATCAATTTAATACAACAAATACTTATTAAACACCTGCTACACAAACCCTGCCAGGCTCCAGGGACACCAAGGTGGCAAGTTAGAGGACCCAGCCTCCAAGAGTCCTGATCTCCATGGGGAGACCCAGCGTGTACACAGCTAACTGTGGGTGGGACCGGCCATGATGTACCCGAAATCATTACGCACTGTACGCTGTGGCCCCGGAGGGAGCAGGCATTAATCGTTATTAGAGGAACTGAAGAGGGATTCGCTTATGAGATGGTGTTTGGAACGGGGACCGAGGACCGGCTCAGGTCTCCTTCGTCAGGTATGGAGGAGAGCAGTGCTGCGGGTCAGGCCGTCTGCGGCTCCGGATGCTCTCTGTGTATCAGTTTGTGGTGGAATAATAATAATAATAATAATAATAATAATAATAATAATAATAATTATTATTATTATTATTTTTGAGACGGAGTCTCGCTCTGTCGCCCGGGCTGGAGTGCAGTGGCCGGATCTCAGCTCACTGCAAGCTCCGCCTCCCGGGTTCACGCCATTCTCCTGCCTCAGCCTCCGGAGCAGCTGGGACTACATGCGTCGCCGCCACGCCCGGCTAATTTTTTGTATTTTTAGTAGAGACGGGGCTTCACGGTGTTAGCCAGGATGATCTTGATCTTCTGACCTCGTGATCCGCCCGCCTCCACCTCCCGAAGTGCTGGGATGACAGGCGTGAGCCGCCGCGCCCGGCTGGGGGAATTATTTTTATACTTGCTGTGCTTCTACCAGTGGCTAGTTCTTCTTGCGGAGATGCTCTGAGTATGAAAATCACAGCCAGTCTTGCACAGTAAGGGGAGGCAGAGGAAGAGTCCCAAAGTCCCCAGGAGTGATTGCCTCTGTGCTGTCGCTGCCCGAATGCAGGATCTCTGTGCAAACCACACAGCACTGTTACGAGTTCCACATTTCCAATCATGGCCACATCCCCAGCAAATAGACATTTGTGCACATCTGTGTGGTGCACGCCTGAGCACATGTGTGTATGTGTTAATGTGTGTACACGTTGCAGGAGACACCGGCACCAGGGAGCAGATGAGTTAGACTGTGCAGGTCAGTGGTCATGTTAGGGAGGTTCGCATGTGTAGAGGATGACACTCCTGCTGGGATGTGCAGAGACGGTGAGCTCAGAAAAGGGACGTTGGTCTTGGCCCGGAGCTGTCAGACTGCTTCTCAACTTCCCACCTTGTGCAGACACCATCACATAGACTATGCAAAGACAGGCCACACGGTGTGTGTCGTGGGGAACCAATTATTAGATTGTAATGTTAAATTGCATTGTATATACATACACTTATGAACACAGTTGTTGAAGGCCGGGTGCAGTGGCTCACACCTGTAATCCCAGCACTTTGGGAGGCCGAGGTGGGTGGATCACCTGAGGTCAGGAGTTCCAGACCAGCCTGGCCAGCATAGCGAAACCCCATCTCTGCTAAACATACAAAAATTAGCCGGATGTGGTGGCAAGTGCCTGTAGTCCCAGCTACTTGGGCGGCTGAGGCAGGAGAATCACTTGAATCTGGGAGGCGGAGATTGCAGTGAGCTGAGATCATGCTACTGCACTCTAGCCTGGGTGAGAGAGTGAGACTCCGTCTCAAAAAAAAAAAAAAAGAAATTGTTGATATTAAACAGGCAAATCCAACTGTGTTCAGATCTACCTTGGAATGCCATTTACTCTGATTTTGCCTCTATTGTTCAAAGTATTTCTTGAATTCTATTTTGTTATCCAATATATTATAGCATATTCTTTTTTCTCTTAAGCTTTTTATTTTGAGGATGTAAATTCACATGCAGTTGTAGGAATAACAGAGAGATCCCATGTATCCTTCAGCCAGTTTTCCCCAAGAGTAACATTGCATAACTATGGTACAGTATCAGACAGGAAACTGGCATTGATACAGCCCACTACACTTACACAGATTCCACCTGTTTATATGCATTTGTGTGTGAACATTGGCTTCTATGCCATTTATTATGTGTGTGAGTTTGTGTAGCCACCACCAGAGTCAAGGCACAGAACAACTCCAACCCTAGGTCCTTTGTGCTACCTTATATTTATAGCCACAGCCACCTCCCTTCCCCTCCGAGGCCTTAGCCCCTGGCCACCCCGAATCGGTACTCTGTCTCTGTATTGTTATTTGAAGGTTCTATAAATGGAATCACACAGTGTAGCCTTTGATAACTGACGTTCTTCACTTAGCTTGATTCCCTGGAGGTTGAGTTGCTGCTTCATTTTCAAGTTTGGGTTCTAGCCGCCACGTGTGCCGGTCAGTGGCCATTTCCTCTTTGCTGCTGTGGGATATTCCATGGTATGACGCACCACGGTTTGTTAAGCTCTGACCTATTGACGCTCATCTGGGTTTTTCCTTGTTTTTGGCGATTATGACTACAGTTGTGGTAAATATTAACGAACAGGTTTTTGCATGAACAGGAGGTTTTATTTCTCTCAGCTCAGTTAGTTTTGTATGGAGCTGCTGCACGTATGAACCATGACAGAGCATGAGAGCCCTCCTTTCTGCATCCTCCCCAGCATTTGGTGTCATCATGCGTGTTCTTTTAAGTATCTTCCATGGTGCGAAAGTGTTGTGATTAGACAAGGAATTTGATTTTGGGGAACGTCAGCCTGGTGAATACAGCACAGGTGAAGGCCGCCCTTTGGGGTCAGACTCCAGGTGCTTGGTGGTAGTTTTGTTTGCCTCCTTTAGGCACATAATTGGCAGCAAGAACAGCTCCAGGAAATGTTTACTGCACAAAGCTTCTGGCCACCAGGGAGTGCCCGAGAATGCCACACAGTTCCCCACACTCATGCTGCTACCGCTCCAGCCACTGTCACGGCCGCCATGGGTGTGCCCTACAAACTAGAGGCGTGCCCCACACCCCAGGGAAGTGTTAGGGGCTCCCGTCCTCCTGGCCATTTCAGCTTTTGCCTGTCTGGAGCAACCCGATGTCCTAATTTCGGTCACCTCTCCTGTGTCTGTGTTCAGCCCTCCAACAAGCAGAGGCTGAACAGAGCACCCCTCCAGTTGCCCTTAGCTCCTGTTAGTGGGAACAGTGAAGGCTAAGGAAGGAATTTATAGAGTCTGGTGACCCGGCGTGCCGCCCTGAACTCTAATCAGACGTGCTCCAGAGCCAGGCAGCCTGTGGAAGCAGACAGAGACTGGCCGGGAAGTACTGAGCCCGGTTTCTCATCCTCACCCACTCCTTGCGGGCAGTAGGGTCACGAGGAAGTCACTCATTTCTCTAGCTCAAACCTTCATCCCTGAAGCGGAGATGACGTTGTTCAGCTGATGGTTATGTGGCAGAGCCTTTACATGGTGTCCACCAAGAGTCCAACTCTGTAAAATATTTGAAGAGATTTATTCTGAGCCGACTATGAGTGTGGCCCGTGACCCAGCCCTCAGGGGGTTCTGAGAACGTGTGCCCAAGGTGGTTGGGGTGAAGTTTGGCTTTCTACATTTTAGGGAGGCACGAGACATGAATCAAATACATTTAAGAAATACATCGGTTTGGTCCAGAAAGGGGAGACAACACAAAGCGGGAAGCTTCCAGACTGTAGGTAAATGTAAACATTTTCTGGTTAACAATTGGTTGAATTTGTCTAAAGACCTGAGATCAACTGAAAGGAATGTCTGGGTTAAGATAAAGGACTGTAGAGACCCAAGTTCTTATTTGCAGACGAAACCTTCAGGTAGTAGCTTCAGAGAGAACAGGCTGTAAAATGTTTCCTGTCAGACTTAAAGCCTGTGTCGATGTTGATGCCGGAGAGGCAGAATGAGGCACGTCTGATACCCACTTCCCATCCTGTCCTGAAACAGTCTTTCAGGTTAAATTTTAAAAGAGCCCTGACTGGGAAGTCCATTCAGATGGATGGGGTTCTTAGAATGTTTTATTTTTGGTTGTGTCCCTTACCATATTTGCTAAGGAAGATCCTAAAAACAAGGCAATGTCAGGATTCCTTTAAGGCCCTCCTGAGGTCCCCGCCAGCCCTGGTGCTCTGCAGCTCTGCCTGGCAGGAATGGAGGCCCTGAGCTGGGCTGAGAGGAGCTGCCCCGCCACCAGCACCACTTAGACGCTCCTGTCTCAGCCTCGCCTGTTTACCTCCCTCTCAAGTCACCACGCTCCACCCCTACTCCATGATTTCTTGCCATTTTGCCCCTTTTTTTTTTTTTTCCGGTGACAGTCTCCCTCTGTCGCCCAGGCTGGAGGGCAGTGGCGTGATTTCAGCTCACTGCAACCTCTGTCTCCCGGGTTCAGGCAATTCTCCTGCCTCAGCCTCCTGAGTAGCTGGGATTACAGGTGCCAGCCACCGCGCCTGGCTAATTTTTGTATTTGTAGTAGAGACGGGGTTTTGCATATTGGCCAGGCTGGCCTCGAACTCCTGACCTCAAGTGATCTGCTCACCTCTGCCTCCCAAAGGGCTGGGATTACAGGTGTGAGCCACTGCACCCGGCCCATTTTGCCCAATTTTATCTTTCTTCATAGGACTTGTCACTGCTCAGTATTCCCGTCTCTGTTCTCACTCATGTGTGGTTTTCTCTGTGGATGCTGAGCCTCTGCAGAAGCTGCTGACTTTGTCAGGTCCAAGGCTGTGTCCTCAGCACCAAGGACAGCACAGGGCAGACAATCCGCATATTTGAGTGAGAAAGGGAATGCTTTGCAACAACCATATCATATCGAACCATTCTATGAACCAGGCCCCTTTGCCAGGGCTTTGCATGCATTACCTCATCCATTTCCCAGAGCGATCCTGTAAAGTAGGGACTGGCCTTACCCTGTGGCCCCGAGAGATCAAGGTAAAGGGTTACTCACTCCTACAGAGGGAGTATGCAGGATTCATAGCCAGGTCTCGCCCCAGAACTCCAGAAACACTGGGGTCACCTCCCTGCCGAAGGAACAGAAGGAGCCATTTGTGTTCATCACAGTGTGATTAAGACATTGTTTCTGTTCCTAGGAATGTAAATGTACCTTCATGAGAGTAAGCTTTGAGGATGTTTCAGTTTTTCTAGCTGGTCCTTTTGGTTGATAAACATCAATAAAGTATGCTGTTTATAGGAATTACACATTTTGAAAATAACAAAATGCCTTTCTTTTCTAACCTGCTTTCCCCTCTCTACCTCTGGTTTGCTGCTTCTTCAGCTGTAGTGACTGTGGGAGAGATGGTGGACGTCAAGGTCGTAGACCTAGGGTGGAGGCTCTCGTTTCAGATTTGCAGGTAGTTATTTGTAGTGTTCTAACTTTGGGCAAGTCATTTCTGTTGAGGCCTTGTTTCCTTGTGTGTGGAGTGGGGGTGGTTGCGGGGCCTCTGATTCTTTCCAGTTCTACATTTATTAGATATAGAGGACACTTATTTATTTGTTTATTAGACATAGACTCTTGCTCAGTGCCACATAACTTTGTTTTTAATGAATCAAAATAAGTTACAGACCCTCTTCCCACCCTCCCTTTAGCCTCACAGTAGCTGATGCCCCTGCTACTCCAGCCAAGGCAGCCTGCCTCAGGAGTAGGAACTTACAGAGGGCACGGCCGCAGTTTTCTGGCTGAAAAGGACTTTGGAAATCATCAGATGAGTTCCCTCTGTGAATGAAGTCAGTTCAGCAGACCGCTGGCCGCCTGGGGGGATGAAGTCAGTTCAGCAGACTGCTGGCCGCCTGGGTGGAACTGGAGCTAGATGCAGGGAGCAGTGTCCTGAGGCTGCACAAGGAAGCGGGGCCCTGGGCCCTGGGCCTGGCCTTGGAAACTATTCTTTCCTCCTGGACCTTTGGACCTTGGTTGGGAAAGGCTTTCCCCCTCCCAAGATGCCCGAGATGCCTCCAAGGCCTTTTTCCCATTGTCTTGACTATTAGCGCTTGGTTCCCTTTTAGTCATGCAAATCTCTCTTGTAAGAGGTTGCTCCACAGCCCTCTTGGATTCTTCCCCTGAAAATGTTCTTTGCTTCTTTTCTACATGGCCAGGTTGTGACTTTCCCAAACATTTATGCTTTGATTCCCTTCTAACCGTAAGTACCAACTTTAAGTCATTTATTTGGTCCTGTATCTGATTGTAGGCTGTTAGAAACAGCCAGGCTACCTCTTGAACACTTTGCTCCTGAGAAATGTCTTCTGCCAGATACTCTAGGTCATTTCTTTTAAGTTCAAACTTCCACAAATTCCCAGGGAGTGGACACAACGCAGCCAAGCTCTTTGCTAAGGTGTAACAAGGATGACCTTGGCTCCAGTTTCAAACGGCTTCCTCATTTCCATCTAAGGCCCTGTCAGGCCTTCGCTGTCCATATTTCTGTAAGCATTTTGGCTACAATCACTTAATAAGTCTGTAAGAAATTCCAAACTTTTCCTCATCTTCCTTTCTTTTTCTGAGCCCTCCAAATTCCTTCAACCTCTGCTCATTACCCAGTCTCAAAAGCTGCTTCCACATTTGCAAGCATCTTCGTAGCAGTGCTCCCCTCCTCAGTACCTATTTAATGTGTTAGTCCATTTTTGTATTGCTATAAAGAAATACATGAGACTGGGTAATTTATTAAAAAAAAAAGAGGTTTATTTGGCTCACAGTTCCACAGGCTATACAGGAAGCATGGCAGCAGCATCTGCTCCTGGTGATGCTTTAGGAAACTTACAATCATGATGGAAGGTAAAGGGGGGTCCAACATATCACATGGTGAGAATAGGAGCAAGAGAGAGAATGGGGAAGTCCCAGACTCTTTATTTTTAATTTAATTTATTTAAAAAAAAATTTTAAGACAGTCTCACTTTGTCACCCAGGCTGGAGTGCAATGGTGCCATCTTGACTCACTGCAACCTCTGCCTCTGCCTCCCAGTAGAAGCGATTCTCCTGCCTCAGCCCCCTGAGTAGCTGGGATTACAGGTGCCCGCCACTACACCCGGCTAGTTTTTGTATTTTTAGTAGAGACAAGGTTTCACCATGTTGGTCAGGCTGGTCCAGCCTCAGGTGATCCATCCACCTTGGCCTTCCAAAGTTCTAGGATTACAGGTGTGAGACACCACGCCCAGCCCCCAGACTCTTTTAAACATCCAGCTCATGTATGAACTAACTGAGCAAGAATTCACTCACCACCAAGGGGATGCTGCTAGGCTATTCAGGAGGGATCCATCCCCATGACCCAATACCTCCCACCAGGCCCCACCTGCAACGTTAGGGATCACGTTGCAATATGACATGTGGAGGGGACAAACATCTCAACTATGTCACTGCCTTAAGTTCTTTCTGGACAAGATGGGCTATAGATTAATAAAAAGAATTAATAAAAATCTATACTTTGTTACAGAAATTGAGGCTAAATGAGATGAATACAAGTATCACCCTTATAATTGATAATACATTTTTACTTTCCAAGGGTAGGTAAGAAAGGTTTCTTTAGGATGCCTTTTAAAAATATTGTATATGGTTATTCTTCTATAAAGGATTAGGTTTCTCCCTGAGTCAATGATTAAACTGATAGCTAAATGCATCTTATCAATATATAGAGCGTACATATTGATAGTGAATAATGAGCAATTGACTGTGGACCCACCACATCCTCTAATGCTTCCCGGCACTTTACGCCTACCCAGCTTGTGTTTCTACCAGTGCCTTTCGGAGCCCTGATAAAGGGGAGGTTTCCTGGAACTCTGCAGGTAAGAGCAGGAAGGAGGTAATTATATCTTCTGCAAGTACTGTTCTCTTGTGTCGGCTTGCTGTGAAGTTGGGATGTGGTGTCTCCACAATGCATCATCATCACCATTGGTTCGATGGCTGATTAGCCACAACAGGGTAATTTTATGGTTTTCCATCTCCCTTTGATGATAAAGAGTCTCTCCAGCTGTTCAGGAGTTATGCCCCTTCACTGTGGATGAATGCTCCCTGCCGGCTAGTGGAAGCAACGTCAAAATAATGGAAACCTCGGCGTATTCTTGTTGTGCTCCGTTTCCCAAGTGGTATATCAAGAGTCGTTCTAGAAATCGCCTTGTTTCTTGGATGATGAAAATCTCCTTTAAAGGCGAAGTTACTAGAATCCATAATAAGAAGCTTTTGAGGGATGGGAGTGAAGTGAACGACAGCTATAGCTCCCTCCCTCCCTCCCTCCGTCCCTCCCTCTCTCCTTCCCTCCCTCCCTCCCTCTCTTCCTCTCTTCATCCCATATGGCCACCGTCCCGGCAGGGAGGAGGCCCCAGGAAGGAGTCCTGTGGGCTGGAGCTGAGCAAGGCTGCATTCCACACACTGAGTGTTTCTCTGACATGCCCAAGTGCCCGTCACCTGCTTGGTGGCCAGCTGATCTCTGTCTGCCACCTGAGCCAGTTTCTGGGGGAAGACAACCCCCTCAGTGTAGATGGAGGTAAATATCACAGTGAAATGCCAGACAGGCTGAGAGCGTGAAGCATTACCTGGGAAAGCGGGGTGTACGTGTTAAGATTATTATCAGAAGAAAAGAAAAGGGCACAGAAGGTGGTATTGAGGCGGGAGGAAGGAAAGCAGTGTGTGTGGCTCCCCCAGGCAGTGGAGGCGTTTTGTTGAAAAAGCAGGATTTGGCTTCAGCTCTGTTCATTGTCCCTCATTTTAGTGTAGTAAGACAGAGCAGTGGGAATTGGCTCAGGTTAAGTGTTACGAAGAGGAGTGAACTGGTAGCTCTCCTTCACATTTTGTAAATGTTGTGTTTGAGGATAAGTAGTAAGAAAATGTGCTCGAAAGTCTCAGAGACCCTGTGATATGATTCTGCTGTTAATGAGAGTAGGGAATTGTCCATGGTTATGGCCGTATTGCCACTGAAGGTTTATTAGGTTCTTTTTTTGAGACAGGGTCTTGCTCTGTCACACAGGCTGGAGTGCAGTGGTCTGATCATGGCTCACTACAGCCTCAGCCTTCCAGGCTCATGTGATCCACCCACCTAAACCTCCCACAAAGCTGGGACCACAGGCGTGCACCACCATGCCTGGCTAATTTTTAAATTGTAGGTAGAGATGAGGGCTCCCTACATTGCTCAGGCTAGTCTCAAACTGCTGGGCTCAAGCAATCCTCCCACCTTGGCCTCGCAAACATTGGGATTACAGGTGTGAGCGACTGAGCCTGGCCCAGATTCTTGTGAGAAAGATTTACATTAGTGCTGGTTGGTTTTAGCCAGCCTGGATGCACTTAGGTGTAAAGTGCCTCATGCTGGCATGCTTTCCGGGTTACTGGCTCGTGAGCAGAGTTGTCCATTAGCTTTCCAAAGGAGCTCAGGATGATGTCTAACATCCCTTAGTTTGTGTGGGAAAAGAACAACTTATGATATTGTAGGAGAATAGAAAAATATTTTCTTTCAAATTTGTTTAAAGTCTCCATTTAAAATGGGGAATGCGGCTGGGTGCAGTGGCTCACGCTGTAATCCCAACACTTTGGGAGGCCAAGGCAGGCAGATCACCTGAGGTCAGGAGTTTGAAACCACCCTGGCCAACATGGTGAAACCTTGTCTCTACTAAAAATACAAAAATTAGTTGGGCACAGTGGTGGGCACCTGTAATCCCAGCTACTCAGGAGGCTGAGGCAGGAGAATCGCTTGAACTTGGGAGGTGGAGGCGAACCCAGATCACTCCGCTGCACTCCAGACTAGGGGACAGAGCAAGACCCCATCTCAAAAATAAATAAAATAAAATAGGGAATGGTTATCAGAGTCTCCCTTGCCCCATATAAATGTTATTAAGTTATTAGGAAGGAGATGATGAGAAAATACTTTAGTAAAATGCAATGTGCAGGTGCAGCTTATTCTAGGAAGAGTCAAAATACAAAAATCTAAATATACAGTGCAGAAAATATAGATAATTACTTATATTACAAGAGAAATTCCTATCTCCCCTAGGATTTTAGTTCAATTTCCATTAAATAATGTGGTTCAAAAGTACATTTTTGTTGATCCTTTTATGAAGCAAATGGGTGTTTTAGGTAAAGAGAGGCAGATCGGTGTGTCCAGGGGAATAGCTTAGGAGACGCCTTAGTCCATTTGGGCTGCTTTAGTACAATCCCATCAAACCGGGTAGCTTCTCCTGAGTTCTGGAGATTGGGAAGTCCAAGATCAAGGCGCTGGCTGAGTTGGGGTCTGGTGAGGCCCCTCTTCGTGGTTCACAGATGGCGCCTTTTGCTGTGTCCTCACTTGGTGGAAGGGAAGAAGGCGCTTCCTCAGGCCTATTTGATAAAGGACACTGATTTTGTTTGCCAAGGCTTTGCCCTCATGACCTGATGACCTTCTGAGGCTCTGACTCCTAATACTTTCACGTTGGGGATTAGAATGTACACGTGTGAATTCTTGAAGGGGGCAGCTTCCAACAAGAACACAGCAGAATGTGTTTTTTGAAGTTCTATTTGTGATATTTAAACTTGAAGTTTAAATAATTTTAAAATGTTATGCCTGAAGGTATATTAACCCCGCATGTAGGGAATTTTAACTGGAGTTGACTTTTCTTCTACTGTTTAATAAACAGGGGTCAAGGGAAGGAGAAGGAGAAGGAGAAGTAGTAGAAGAAAAAGGAGACCAAACTGCTGTTCGGGTTTTAGACAGCACGTTTTACCTAGAAATATGTTATGGTTCAAAAGCTATGTTTGGACTTGCTGAGAAGACCCAGGGCGAAGACTGATTTGTTAACGTTTGCCTCGAAGCCCTTTGCTGATGCAGCCGTCCCACCCGCATCCTGGGGGGAGCTCTGCAGTGAGGAAGCCCCTGTGGGCCTGGGTTGTCACAGCCTTAGGGAGGAGACACCGTGTGAACCCGAGAGAGGACACGGGTGAGCCTTGGGGCTGGTGGGAGTTCTGTCCGTCAAAAGGACATTCTGAGCCCTGGCTGTGCTCCTCCAGCCCTCTGTGGGATAGAGGATCAAGACCGTGAGGCCTCCAGCATGGAGCCATGTCCTGGATGTCACAGCAGAGCCGTGCCCTGTACGTCACAGCCCATGTCTGCCCCAAGGACAGGCTTGCCCGGGCTGTGGCCCATTTTCCACCAGAGGGTAGAGTTTTGAGGAGTGGAGGGCTAGGTGATGAGGGCCATTGTTTTTCTGCCTACACGCTTGATAAATGGTCCTGTTTCTGCCTGTGAATTATTTTTAAAATTTTTTGATTTTTACTTTAATTTCTTTCTTTCTTTTTTTTTCTTTTTGAGATGGAATCTCACTCTTGTCGCCCAGGCTGGAATGCAGTGGCGCGATCTTGGCTCACTGCAACCTCCGCCTCCTGGGTTCAAGCAATTCTCCTGCCTTAGCCTCCCATGTAGCTGGGATTACAGGCATGGGCCACCACACTCAGCTAATTTTTGTATTTTTAGTAGAGACGGGGTTTCACCATGTTGGCTGGGCTAGTCTCGAACTCCTGACCTCAGGTGATCCACCCGCCTTGGCCTCCCAAAGTGCTGGGATTATAGGCGTGAGCCACTGTGCCCAGCCTTGGTTGTGAATTCTTAGTGTTAGAGTGCTTGTTTCTGTTGAGCCATGCCCACGTTCTAGGAAGCATTTACTTAGGCTGTTAATTATTGATGTCAGTCTCCACAAAAAAGGAAAAAAATGGAGAAAAAAGCCATTCCCCTCATGTGCAGCCTGAATCTTCCCTTTGTTTTCTGTCAGACTTTAACTGGGGTTATTTGGTTGATGGAGCTATACTTTTGTCCCAGTGAGAGATGTCTGAGTAAACACAGACTTTCAATAACTGAGTCACCCCGTGTCAAACTTCCATGCCTACCTGTCAGAAAAGGTTACCAGGAAGCATTGAAACATGATTCTGTTCCTGGAAGTATTCCATAGGTCCCAACATAAAGAACTTGTACATCTGCAGATTTGATCAAAGCGAGCTTGGGGACTGAACGGTGTGATTCTCGGAGTTTCCTTTTTAATACTTCTTACACCTGTGGAAAGCTGTCACATGCTTTATTGTGGCTTTTCAAACAGGAAGAAATTAACCACATTGCCAATCCATATGTTGTAGGCGATTTGTAAGCTTGGGAAATAATTCGTTACATTATTTTTTAAAAGAGTTTTTCAAAGTTTGACTGGTAAGCAATGACATAATCATCATCATTGGATAGATACATATCTTTCTTAAAGTTTTTCCTTTTTCATTACAATAATAAACTTGAGTTTTAGAAAGCATTTGGAATCTTCGTCTGAGCACGAGCTTCCACGCCGTCTGAAATCTGTCTTGCAGCCATCGGTGGCTGCTGCCTGGTGCCTGGTGTGGAGTCAGGGGCTTCTGTTCTGTTAGGAGCTGTGCCTCTTGCCATTTGTCCCGGCACCTCCCCTCCGCATCCTACATGGTGGCAGGGCTAGGAGGCATCTGCACACCATCGGATGTAGTTGGCTTTATGTTGAGGTTGTTCTGAGAATTTCTTGGTGTCCCTTGAGTTATCTCCACCCCACGTACTAGACTCCGGAATGGGGAATCACTCATTTTGGAATAACTTATTTGAAGAAGAAAAGTATACATTTTGTTTGATCAGCATGAAACCTGCCGAATTAGGACCATATCCCACAATGATGACCCCTGTTAACGCCTCAAAGAAGTTCAGCTTGTTGTTTGCTTGTTTCAGTTGATCTGGGCTTATTGACAGAGGCAGCCCTTTCTAGCACCTTCCTCTCAGTGGCGGTGAAGGGACGCCGCATACTGACATCAGGCACGCACCACTTAGTTCCTGACTTGCTCATACCGTTTTATGTCCTCTCCAGTTCAGTGGGAGAGAGTGATAAAGCAGAAAAGTGGGTGATTTTTACGAACAAAGAAATAAACGTCTTAGTTTGGAGTAGCAAGTACAGCAGAAATTCTAGGTTATTTTCTCATGTTTATGGCACTAGTTTCATGGTGATGGTCCATGATAAAATAGAAATTCTTTTTATTGCACTTTGCATACTCCAGTTATTCCAAGGTATACTGCAAACAGTAATGATTATAGGGATTGCTACGTATAAAATAACAGCAGTTATTTCCAGATGTATCACCCATGGATAAATAGTGAAAGATACGATAAAGGAGCTCTCCCTACCATCATTCTGCCTGGCAGTTGGGCCCCCATGGATTACCTCGTGGCATCTGCATCTCAGCTCTGCTGAGGCTCCTTCAGAACGCTTTTCTTTAGGAGGGAACTGCTGGCTTTGCTTTAGGAGGGATCTACTGGCTTTTCCTTAGGAAGGATCTGCTGGCTTTTCTTTCTTTACGAAGAGTCTGCTAGCTTTTCTTGAGGAAGGATCTGCTGGCTTTTCTTGAGGAAGGATCTGCTGACTTTGCTTTAGGAGGGATCTGCTGGCTTTGCTTTAGGAGGGGTCTGCTGGCTTTGCCCGGTGTTCTAGTTTCATGTCATCCTGGAAAAGAACAAAGAGACCTGTTTATGTGTTTGAAGCTTCGTATGTGAATACATGTTATAGGACCAAAGACCCACCTATGTAAGGAAGGAGGTGGAAAGAAAATAAGAGTTAGGAGAAGAGAAGTCTAGGGTGGGGTTACTGAGCAGCCAGGAAGGGACGCCCTGAGGGTCTGCGCTGTGCCGAGCGCAGGGCCACGTGTGGAAAGCAAACAGGCACCCAGGATGTCCCATGCAGAGCAGACGTGCAGAGCGCACGATGCCCCACCTCATGGCCAAATCAGAAGACAAAACTGCCGGCACAGTGAGCCTCCTTCCTGTGTCTAAGCATCTGTGCATCAACCACAGAGATGGTCATTTTTCTAAGAAAGTGAGCCCAGGTTGTCTGTACTTGAAGATTCCCCAGCCATATTTCCTGTGTGAAGGCAGCTTTTATCTGCTCTCCCATCTGTGTGTACCTGTGGGGTTTTGTTTGCTTTTCTTACATATTTTAATTTGTGAACTGGCCCATACCCACCTGTAATATTGAGAAAGGGAGGACACAGCCCGATGGGGCCTGTCCCCAGAGGTCCCAGACCCTCGGTGCCTCCTCGTTCCTGTCGATCTGCTCTCAGACTCTCCCAGTGGCCGGGTGGGGTTGGCTGTGCTGGCGGCCGAGCGGAGCCAGGATGTGTCCCGTCCTTGGACGTGGCGCTTCACCTGTTGACTGTGGGTTTCTGTGTCTTTTCTTTTTCCTTCAACCCACCGTCCCCTTTGAGGCTCTCCTAGAGACTTCATGCCGAGCTTAGACAGTCCTGGAAGGAAACCTCTGGGAGTTTCTCCATCCTGGGCTGGCTGGCTCCCTTCTCCTTAACGCAATCTTTTCCAAGGCTAGGTAGCGGACGGTGAGTAGCATGGTGAATGTAAGGAGCTGGAGGGCCCGTGTTGTCTGGGAATCTCAGGGTATGCGGATGGTGTGGCCAGATGGCCTCCTGCAGCATGGGAAGCAAGCTCCTTTCTCTTCACACTCATATAATTCAGACTGCAAGATGAACCCTTTCAGAAATGAATGGCGAACATTCAAAGACATCCCTTGATTCATACCCTGAAGTTATTCAGAGTTAATTTTCCACATTGGATGCTTTCTCTGTAGAAAAGAAAAGTCTTCAAATTCTCCCGACAGTGGGGAAACCTGGAGGAAGGCTGCACTCGGGGCCACAGTGGCAGTGTGGGGTGTGCATGGTGTATGGTGTCTAAGAGAGAGGGAATGTGAGGAAGGTCCCCCACTTTGTGCATCAGCCTTAAAATCAGAAGAGAATAAGCAGCATCCCTGCAGGGACCCAGAGCCCAGGCTCTGGGACGGGAACCGCCTGTGCAGGACACAGGACCTCCGGCGGCTCTGGAGTGTCAGCAGCCCGCGGAGGGAGACAAGTGAGGCCCAGCTGGCCGACGTGGGTGGAAGAGCACCGGGGGAAACGGGCGCTCCTGAAAGCCGTGTTGGTGACTCCGGTCCTGAGCTGCTGGGTAAGACGCGGGTAGGAAGGCCGCACATGACTGAGTTTGAATGCCTTTCAGAACAGATGAAACGTTTAGTTTTAGACATCTCTTGAAGGATTTTTTCTCTTAAAATATATCTCCATGACTTTTTTTGGTGCATGCAAAGGTGATCATTTCAGTGTTCCAGCCAAATTTTAAAGAAGCTTTTACGGTTTTCGTGAGGCAGGCTGTTGGTATTTGGTTGAGATAAGCTTTTGTCATTGAAGTTGTTTGCACGTTAGGGAGGTTTGTGAAACCAAAAATGTCCTTCACCCCTTGGATTTCTCAAATACCCGTGGAGGGCAGCACCATGTCCAACTTGAAGAGCACAGATCTAATTGTGTCTGATAATAGTGAAGGCTTATTGAATAGCAACCGTGTACAGGCCTGTTCTCAGTATTGACTATTGACCATCCCAAACCTGTAATGTCAGTTTACTGCTATTCTCCCTACTGGATGGATGCGGAAACCAAGGCTCAGAGAGATGCAGGCACCCAGGGCTGAATCCAACCAGGCTGCTGCAGACTCATGTGCCGCACCATTCCATGCTCCCCTCTCAGCACATTCCATGTGATTGCCATGCTGTTCTGTGCTCTTCTCTCAGTGCGTTCTGTGTGATCTGTGCTCTTAGTCATATGGCTGTCCCTGTTCCAAGACCTTAGCAGACCCCTGAAATGGCTGATAGTGGGGAACCCTAGGTGTACAGTGCTTTCTCCTGTGTGCAATACATATGATAAAGTGTAACTTGTACATTAGATGCAGTATGAGCTTAACGCAGTAATGACTAATAAAATAGAACACCTGTAACAAAAGACTGGAATAAAGGTTCTGTGAATGTGGCCTCTCTCTCCCTGTCTCCCAATATCTTGTTGTACTCACCTATTTTTAGATTGTGGCTGACCTCAGGTAACTGAAACTGTGGAAAGCGAAACTGGATAAGGCAGGACTGCCATATGTATGGTGTGTGTGTGTGTGTGTGTGTAGTTTTCAAAATACACCTTAATCCTGAAAAGTCAGACCTTGTTTCCTCAGGTTATTGATTTGCCGTTTTTTTGGACAGTTCCTCCTCGCCCTCCCCATCTCCCAGGTGGACCTGTGTGGGGATCACTCAGTCGAATCCCTCCCCAGGTGCGTCTGTGTGCACCTTGTGAGGAGCTGTGGCAGCTGCTGCAGCCACTGTAAGAAATCACAGCCACTCGTCTTTGTTTTTCTCGTGTGTTAACATGGTACAAATCAGTACAGTCAGAAGCTTTGAAGGCACCAGATAGTGTTCCCTTAGTCCTTTTGCCTAATGGTGATATTGAAGCCAACAAACTTCCTGAAAGTTATGAGCTTTCAGGCCACGTGCAGACCACAGGAGCCCTTGGTTGACTCTGAGCTCTGCCATTTGTACCTTTTTAGTTTGGGGCTGGTCACCCAACTTTCTGTGTTTGTTACCTCATCTGTACAATAAGGAAGAGTGTAGGAGTCACCTCCTAGGCTCACAGTCAGTGTGAGAAGGAGAATGCCATCCAGGTAGCCCAGGGCCTGTACTGAGCAGACACCTTGGGTGCCACCTACAATGAACCTGGTCCTCTGGGATCCTGTCCTGAAATGGTACCTGGCCTGCCTGGTCTTGCCCATGATTGCATCCCTTCTATTCCCCGGCCCAAGTGTGTCCTGCCCTGGCCCTGTAGTCACCTTTCTTAGGTGTGGTTCTCAGCCAGGTCCTCGGGCATTGCTCACAGATCCCTGTGTCCTCCTGTGTGAGGTCATCACCTGGGCTGAGCTCTCAAGGCTCTCATCAGTCCCAGCCTCTGCTCATGTCCCTGGCCCAGGCTGCGAAGGACAGGGATGAGGACTGGGATTTGTTCCTGACTTACCAGAGGTGCCACTTTGGCCAGGTTCCTTAACAGACCTCTCTGAGTCCAGTTTCCCATCTTTAATCGTTGTTTTCCTGCCCAGTTCATGCTTTTCCCCACATATTCTTGGTGGATATAATAGTATTCTGTAGACGTTAACACACAACACACATACGGCAATGTCATGACAGCCTCCCTGCCTCCCAAGGTTGTTCAGTGCCGTGCTGCGGGCTGTGACTGTTCATTTCTAGGTGGCAGGAGGATGGTGTGGTGCCGGCACCATCATGCATGTGGAGATGCTCTTAGCATGTCAACAGGAGTGCCTGGGTGTCCATGTTGCTCTTGCCATAATTACTAGTGCTCATTTGGCAAAACCCACTTTTCTCTGCTTAAGTCCTGACCCGAGGGTCTCACTGGAAGGGAGGGCTGTCTTAAAGCTCCAGCTTTCCTGCAGAGCTTAGGATGCAGTGGTCAGGTGACGGGTGCTAATTTGGGGCCTTCTTTACCTCTGGACCAAGTGCTGATGTGGTTCAGTATCTACCAGGAAATCTGTTTAATAATAAGCTGATTAATAACAAGGAATTTATTGCTCAAAGAAAAGGATTTTGATGAACTTTGTGGTAATTTTGTTCCTTTGTATTATGTGATAAGCATTTAAAATCCTGCATTCTATAATAAATGTGTGGAATCTTAAAATAAGTTTTGCAAAAACTTAGAGTTGAATTAAATTCATTTTGAGACTTCTTCAAAGAGCTGTAATTGCAGGAGCACCAAAAGGTTTCCACGCTTGTCGAGTGCTTTAAAACATTAGGCAGTGCCTTGGCGTGGACCTGAAGGCCCTGGCCCACTTGAGTACTTGCCAGTCACCTTGGGAAGTCACTGAGAGCTTTGGCTAGTGGGGTGTGTGTGTGTGTGTGTGTGTGTGCACGTGTGCGTGTGTGGTGCATGTTTCTAAAGGAAACCTTTGGTGAAACAGAAGCCACCCACTGCTGTGCAAATGGTCATAGCTCTTACTCTTCAGACGAAGGCCGGTTGAGGCCAAGAAGAGGGAGGAGCTGAGGGGATGTGACTTGTTCCTGTGGCTCCACGTCGGCATCACCTTTTTAAGTCATTTGTAGCGCTCCGTTGACTCGTACATCTTTGTAGAGAGTAGTGAGTGAATAACAGGTAAGCAGCCATCAGAGGTGGTCATTTTCTTTTTGATTTGCATCTTCCAGAATTTTTTTTTTTTTTTTTTGAGGCGGAGTCTCGCTCTGTTGCCCAGGCTGGAGTGCAGTGGCACGATCTCCGCTCACTGCAAGCTCCGCCTCCCGGGTTCACGCCATTCTCCTGCCTCAGCCTCAGCTGGGACTACAGGCGCCGCCACTACGCCTGTCTAATTTTTTTTGTATTTTTAGTAGAGACGGGGTTTCACCGTGTTCGCCAGGATAGTCTCGATCTCCTGACCTTGTGACCCATCCGCCTCGGCCTCCCAAAGTGCTGGGATTACAGGCGTGAGCCACCGTGCCCGGCATCTTCCAGAGTTTTTGATGTGCAAGTTTGCATGTTAGTCTGAAACTGTTCTAACTTGCTGGTGGAAAACACATACGGACTTAAAAGGCAGGATAATTACCTTGCTGAAATTCTTTTCTCACCTTTTATGAAAGAGAAAGCTATTTTCTTGAGGAGTCAAGTTCCTATCCCAGCAAGGAAAAACTGATGACAGATTAGGGATGTGGACACAGGCCTGGGACCAGCTGGCTAGCTAAACTCTCTGGAGTGCCTTTTGGAGGCCATGGCCTTGTGACCGCAGAGATGAACACTTATTTCAAAGCACAGGATCTTGACACTCAAGAGAGCAGGTCTCTTGTGCAAAGTAGGAGCGTCTTCCAGCCCAAGGGCAGGGCTTGGAAAGAGACTACAGAGGCGTCCAGGGAGCAGTGCTCAGTTTTGTGAATACTGCCGCTTATAATTCAGCAGCTTCCCACACTTTTACAGCATGTGCCGCAGCGACACAGGGGCCGCAGGGGACCCCAGCATGAGTGAGGGATGGGACTTTCTTCTTCCCCTTCTATCAGGGCGTTGACGGCCATGGCCCTGGGCTCCGGCAGCCTGGGTCTGGTCTTATTTATTGTGCATTCACCATGTTGGGCCTCCCCAGTGTGGAGCGTCGTGACACAGGGCCCTGGCTGCTGGAGCCTGGATGTGACGTCCTCCCACGTGGATGTCCCCAGCCGACACGGAGCACTCCTGCCCACTCTCGGGGACTCTTGCCTGTTGTTAAAGGTGGAAAAGGTAGAGAAACAAGAAGGAATTCTGAGCGGTTCAGACACATTTAAAGCAAAAAGTTGGCTTTTCAGTTTCAGAATTTAAGCATGCGACGTATTCGATATTTTCAGCCAGTGACACTGAGCAGCACAAACCACAATTTATTTTGCACAAAACAGCAAAATACAAGACATGCCAAACACATGTGTCCTCATTCCTGCTTGTTTTTTGTTTTGTTTCATTTTTAATTCTAGCAGTAACATGGATCCACACTACCCCTCACCCTGCGTCCCTGGACCTAATCCAGCTTGCCGCCTGCTTGTGTCAATAAAGTTCTGTAGGATCCTGGCTGCTACCCTTTGGTTATATGTTGCCTGTAGCCACCAGGGCTACAGTGACAGAGCTGAGTAGCTCAGAAGCCTGACCTGGCCCACAAAACTGAAAATGCTTGTTATTGAACCCCTTATAGAGAAAGCCTGACACCTGCTCAGGGTGGTGAGAACTTTGACTTCTATCTTTGAGATTTTTAAAGTTCTAAGGGAAAAGTTAATGACTTCTCTATTGCTGTAATTCTTCACCCACTTAGGCCTCAACTCACTGGACATTTTACCCAGGTGGAACTTTGATGAAGAACAAGTCAACAAACTTTCCTTTGAAGGCTCCTTAGCTTGACTTCCAAAATAGATGCAATGAATGAAGAAGCAATTGTCATACAAGTGTGAGAAGCAGCCGGTACACATTTGACGGGTGGACAAACTTCCTAGTTGTTAGGAAACGCAGATTAAAAGCGAAGACATACCCTGTGAGGTCGGCTTGGGGAAGGGATCAGCACGGTCACTATCACAGTTACGGCTGGGATCCAGTGTCCCTGAGAATGCGGGGGGAACGTACCTTCTAGGAAGACAGTTTGGGAAATGTGTCTGTCTTTTGGCAGCAATTATAGCTCAAAGCACTTACCCTAAAGTGTGCCAAGAAGTCTGTCTCCAGGGTACTTATTGCTTCATTGTATGATTCAATTGTGTGAAAAATTAGAAACAACTGAAGTGTCATACACAGGAATTGGATTAAAAAATTATGGAAATTCACACGATAGAATTCTGTGTAGCCTTTGGAAAGAATTATATCTATTTGATATGGAAAGTTACCCAGGATATATTTTAAGTTAAAAAAAAAAAAAAAAAGCAAGTTGCAGAATAATGTTAATAGCCTGATCACATTTTTGTAAGTCATAATTATGATCGTATTATACATAGCAGCGTTTGCATAGAAAAGACCTGGAGAGCTGCGGATCAAGTACTTATTAACAAGAGTTATCATCTGCGGTGGGAGTATGAGAGACTTCTACTTTTCTAAAGTTTTAAACTTTTTAATGGGCATCTATGGCTGCGTTTACAGTATAAAGTAATACAGCTTAACGTGAGACTTCACAAAGGCAAGAGGCTTCTTGTGTTTTACTCAGAGGAGAACTCCTTGAATGCCCTCTTAGGGCTGTTTATTATTTTGTTAACAAAACTTGTTAGATATAAGTGTGTGTGCTTTTCAGGGCGGCTGAGAGAGGAGAGAAGCCAGTGCAGACAGGGACGCACACAGAAGCAGAGAAGGAGTGGACAGCCATCCCCAGGGCCGCTGACTGAATGTTCATAAAAGCAAACCCTATTCAGGCCTATTCAACATGCAGGAACCGGCTCTCTCCCCGAGAGGAGCGTGAGTGTGATGCTGTCCTAACGCTGTTGAAATGGGTCATAACTGGCTTGTGCTCAGTGAAGCAGGCAAAAGGGGGATGATGCACCTCAAAGTAAATTCTAGCCAAAAGGCCTAAAATAACTAAAAAGAGACCAACGTTGAAACAGGAGATAAAAAAATATCTTAAGGCAAATGAAAATGGAGCCACAACATACCAGAACTATGGGATGCAGCAAAAGCAGTTCTAAGAGGGAATTTAATAGGAATAAATGCCTATATTAAGAAAAAAAGAAAGCTCTAAATTAATCAACTCAACTTTATACGTCAGGGACTAGAGGCAAGAACAAACTAAGACCAAAGTTAGCAGAAGGAAGGAAATAACAAAGCCCAGAGCAGAAATGTATGAAATTGAGATGAGAAAAGCAATTGAACTATCAAAACTAAGAGCTGCTTTTCGAAAAGATAAACAAGTTGACAAGCCTTTAGTGAGGCTAAGAAAAGTGAGAAAACACAAACAATATCAGAAATAAGGGACATTATAAATTGTTCCACAGAAATACAAAGGATCATAAGAGACTACTGTGAACAATTATGCATAAACAAATTGGATAACCTAGAAGAAATAGAGAAAATATGCAACCTACCAAGACTGAATTAAGAATAGAAAATCTGAATAAATCAATAATGAGTAAAGAGATTAAATCAGTAATCAAAAATCTCCCAAGACAGAAAAGCCTAGGACCTGATGGCTTCACTGCTGAATTCTGTGAAACATTTTAAGAAGAATGAATGTTTAGTGGAGTATTTAGGGTTTTCTATATTAGGATCATGTTGTCTGCAAACACTTTTTCCTTTCTGATCTGGATGCCTTTTGCCTTTTATTTTTTTTTCCTTGCCTAATTCCTCCAGTTAGAACTTTCAGTTATTATGGTAGATAAAAGTGGCAAGAGTAGGCATCCTTGTCTTGTTCCTGATATTATAAGAAAAGCTTACAACTTTTCAGATGTTAGTTGTTGGCTAACACACATGCCATATATATCTTTTTTATTTTGTTGAGGTAAATTACTTCTATATCTAATTTATTTAGAGTTTTGTCATGAAAAGATGTTGAATTTTGAATTTCTTTTGAAAAGAATGTTTGAATTTATTTTGAAAAGACGTTGAAAAGAATTTCTTTTCAAATTCTTTCAACAAAATTAAGAAGAGGGAACACTTCCAAACTTATTTTATGAGACCAGCATTAGTCTGATGTTAAAGCCTGACAAAGACACTACTAGAAAAGAAAATTACAGGCTAGAATATCTGATGAAAGTAGGTGCAAGTCCTCAAGAAAATATTAGCAAACCAAATACAGCAGCACATAAAAGGATTATATACCATTATTAAGGGAGTTTTGTCCCTCAGATGCAAGGATGGTTCAATATACCCAAGTCAGTAAATGTGATACACCACATTAAAAAAATGGACAAAAACCATACAAGCATCTCAGTAGAGGCAGAAAATGCATTTGACAAAATTAAACATCTTTGCATGATAAAAACTCTAAATAAATTGGATATGGAAGTAATTTACCTCAACAAAATAAAAGACATATGGCATGTGTGTTAGCCAAAAACTAACATCTGAAAAGTTGTAAGCTTTTCTTATAATATCAGGAACAAGACAAGGATGCCCATTCTTGCCACTTTTATCTACCATAATACCTGGAAGTTCTAACTAGAGGAATTAGGCAAGTAAAAGAAATAAAAGGCAAAAGGCATCCAGTTCAGAAAGGAGAAAGTGTTGTAGACAACATGATCCTAATATAGAAAACCCTAAATACTCCACTAACACATTGTTAGAATCAGTAAACAAATTCAGTAAAGTTGCAGGATACAAAATCTGCATACAAGAATCAGTTGCATTTCTGTATACTGACAACGAAATATCCAAGAAAGAAATTAAGAAAACAGTTCCATTTACAACAGCATCAAAAAGGTAAATTTCTTAGGAGTGACTTTTACCAAGGCAGTGAAAGATCTGTACACTGAAAACTATAAAACATTGATGAAAGAAATTGAAGAAGATGCAAACCAAGGGAAAGATGTTCAGTGTTCATGGATGGAAAGAATTAATATTGTTAAAATGTCCATACCACCCAAAATGATCTACAGATTCAATGCAATCCCCATAAAAATTCTAATGGCATTTATCCATAGAAACAGAAAAAACCGTCCTGAAATTTTTATGGAACCCCAAAATACCCTGAATAAGTAAAGCGACTTTGAGAAAGAAGAACAAAGCCTAAGACATTACATTTCCTAATTTCTTATCATAAGACTGCTGTAATAGAAACAGGATAGTATGACATTACAAATTGACATATAGACCAAAGGAACAGAATAGAAAGCTCAGAAATAAACCCACATGTGTATGGTCAACTAACCTTTGAGAAAGATACCAAGAATACACAATGGGAAAAAGATAGTCTCTTCAATAAATGGTATAGGTTGTGTATCCGTGATCTCAAAATTTGAAATCCTGAATGCTCCAAAATCTGAAACATTTTGAGCATGAATATGATGCCACAAGTGGAAAATTTTACACCTAATCTCATGTGGTGGGTTATAGTCAAAATGCAGGCCCGTGACACACAGTTTATTAAACATCCCCGATGGGAAAATAATCCTCCCACCCCTTTCAGCTGTAGGGTATCTTTTCTGCACACACCCAGATTTCCCCACACACCCCCACAAAGAGTAAGAAAATGTCGTGTGTGCAGGCTGGATGTGCCAATGGCAGGTTCCCCACAGTGTTCCACGTGGCCAAGACCTATGTGTGTTATTCACCATGTTTTTTGCTTATTCTTTGCATTTCTGTATACTGACAGTGAACTATCCAAGAAAGAAATCAGGAAAACAGTTCCATTTACAAATCAAAAAGAATAAAATTTTTAGGAATAACTTTTTACCAAGCCAGTGAAACATCTGTACACTGAGAACTAGAAACCATTGATAAAAGAAATTGAAGAAGATGCAAACAAATGGAAAAATGTTCAGTGTTCATGGATGGGGAAGAATTGTGTTCTTATGTGGTGTAAATATAGTGTTGAAAATGTCAAAAAGGTCAGCAGATACCCCTGTAAGTAATAGTGATACGAAAAAAAGGAAGCATTTGTATTTATCTATAGCACAGAAAGTCATGCTGTCGGAGAAACTGGACAGTGATGTAAGTGTGAAAAAGAAGAGTACCATGTTGGAATGATCACCGTATATGAGTTGAAGAAACAGAAGGATAAAACGTTGAAGTTCTGTGCTGAAAGTAAAGAACAGACATTAATGAAAAATAGGAAAACACTGTATAAAGCAAAAAATGAAGATCGTAATTGTGTATTGAAAGAGTGGATTCATCAGCATTGCAGTGAACACCTGCCACTTAATGGAATACTGCTCATGAAACAAGCAAAGATCTATCACGATGAACTGAAAATTGAAGGCAACTATGAACATTCAAGAGCCTGGTTGCAGAAATGTAAGAAAAGACACAGCATTACATTTTAAAAGATGTGTGGTGATAAAACATCTGCTAATCACGAAGCAGTGAAGAAATTTATTGGCATGCTTGCCAAGCTCAAAACTGTTGAAAATCTCATGCCAGAACGAGTCTGTATTGCTGATGAAACATCACTGTTTTGGTGTTATTGCCCTGGAAAGACACCGACTTCAGCTGATAATAGAGCCCCTACAGGAATTAAGGATGTAAAGGAGAGAGCAACTGTGTTAGGATGTGCTAAAGCAGCAGACACATGAAGTGCAGACCTGACTGTGATAGGCAAAATCTTGTGCTCTTAAATTGTTTTCAAGGAGTGACTGTCTTACTATTCCATGATTCTAACAAAATGCATGGATCACCAGGAAAATCTTTTCTAGTTGATTTTACAAATATTTTATACCAATAGCTCATACTCACTTCTAGGAAGCTGGACTGGACAACAACTGTGAGATTTTGTTACTCCTTGACAACTGCTCTGTTCATCCTGCAGCTGAAATTCTCATCGCAAAGGATTTCTGTGTCATGTACTTTCCCCTAAATGTGACTTTATTAATTCAGCATTTGACCAGGGTATATTAGTCCATTCTCATGCTGCTAATAAAGACATACCTGAGACTGGGTAATTTACAAAGGAAAAGGGTTTAACTCACAGTCCCACATTGCTGGGGAGGCCTCAGGAAACTTACAATCATGGTGGAACACAAAGAAGAAGCAGGCGCCTTCTTCACAGAGTGGCAGGACAGAGTGAGTGCAAGCAAGGGAACTGCGAGATGCTGATAAAACCATTAGCTCTCATGAGACTCACTCATTCTCACAAGAGCAGCATGGGAGAAATTGTCCCCATGATTCAAGTATCTCCACCTGGTCCTGCCCTTCACATGTGGGGGCTGTGGGGATTATAATCCAGGGTGAGATTTGGGTGGGGACACAGCCAAACCATATCATTCTGCCCCTTCCCCATCCCAGATCTCACGTCCTCACATTTCAAAACACAATCGTGACCTTCCAACAGTTCCCCCGAAGTCTTAATCCAGCATTAACCCAAAAGTCCAAGTCCAGAGTCTCATCTGAGACAAGGCAAGTCCCTTCTGCCTATGCATCTGTAAAACCAAAAGAAATTTTGTTACTTCCTAGATATAATGGTGGTACAGGCATTGGGTAAATACACTCATTGCAAATGGGAGACATTGGCCAAAACAAAGGGGCTACAGGCCCCAGGCAAGTTGAAAGTCCAATAAGACAGTCAATAAACCTTAAAGTTCCAAAATGATCTCCTTTGACTCCATGTCTCACATCCAGGTCATGCTGATACAAGAGGTGGGCTCCCAGATTCCTTGGCCAGCTCTGCCACTGTGGCCTCACAGGGTACACCCCTCTGGCTGCTTTCATGGGCTGGCATTGAGTGTCTGCAGCTTTTCCAGGCGCACAGTGCAAGCTGTTGGTGGATCTACCATTCTTGGGTCTGGAGGACGGTGGCCCTCTTCTCACAGTTTCACTAGGCTGTCCTCCAGTGGGGCACTGTGTGTGGGGGCTCCGACCCCACACTTCCTTTATGCACTGCCCTAACAGAGGTTCTTCATAAGGGCTCTGCCCCTGCCGCAAACTTCTGCCTGGACATCCAGACATTTTCATACATCCTCTGAAATCTAGGCAGAGGTTTCCAAACCTCAGCTCTTGACTTCTTTTCACCCACAGGCTCAGTACCATGTAGAAGCACCAAAGCTTGGGCCTTACACCCTCTGAAGCAATGGCCTGAGCTATACCTTGGCCGCTTTTAGTCACAACTGGAGCAGAAGCAGCTGGGATGCAGGGCAGCATGTCCCAAGGCTGTGCAGAGCAGGGGGGCCCTAGAACTGGCCTGTGAAACCATTTTTTTCTCCTAGACCTCTGGGCCTGTGATGGGAGCAGCTTCCATGAAGGTCTCTGACATGGCTCAGAGAAATTTTCTCTATTGTGTTGGTGATTAACATTTGACTTCTTGTTACTTATACAAATTTCTGCAGCAGGCTTGAATTTCTCCCCAGAAAATGTTTTTTTCTTTTCTGTCACACAGTCAGACTGCAAATTTTCCAAACTTTTATGCTCTGCTTCCTCTTGAATGCACTTCCACTTAGAAATTTCTTCTGCCAGATACCCTAAATCATCTCTCTCAAGTTCAAAGTTCCACAGATCTCTCAGGTGGGGGCAAAATGCCACCAGTTTATTTGCTAAAGCATAGCAAGTGACCATTACTCCAGTTCCCAACAAGTTCCTCATCTCCATCTCAGACCACCTCAGTCTGGACTTTATTGTCCGTATCACTGTAAGCATTTTGGTCAAAGCCATTCAACAAGTCTATAGGAAGTTTCAAACTTTGCTACATCTTTTTGTCTTGTGAGCCCTCCAAGTCTCTAGGAAGTTCCACACTTTTCCACATTTTCCGATCTTCTTCTGAGCCCTCCAAACTGTTCCAACCTCTGCCTGTTACCTAGTTCTAATGTCACTTTCACATTTTCGGGTATGTTTACGACAGTGCCCCACTCCCTGCAGTACCAATTTACTGTATTAGTCTGTTCTCGTGTTGCTAATAAAGACATAGCTGAGACTGGGTAATTTATAAAGAAAAAGGGGTTCAATGGCCTTACAGTTCCACATGGCAGGGGAGGCCTTACAATCATGGTGGAAGGTGAAGGAGGAGCAAAGGCACATCTTACACAGCATCAGGCAAGAGAGTGTGTGCAGGGTAACTGCCCTTTATAAAACCATCAGATCTCATAAGACTTATTCACTGTCATGAGAACAGCATGGGAAAAACCTGTCCCCATGATTCCATCACCTCCCACCACACCCGTCCTCCAACCAAATTACAATGTAACATGAGATTTGGGTGAGAACACCAAGCCAGACCTTATCAGTATTGGCCTTGGCAATGATCTTTTGGATAAGACACAAAAGCACAGGCAGCAAAAGCAAAAATAAACAAATGAGAGTGCATCAGATTTAAAAGTTTCTGCACAGCAACAGAAACATTGGCAAAATGAAAAGCAGTGTACGGAGTGGAAGAAACCATACATCCAATAAGGGGTTACTATCTAAAATATATAAAGAACTCATACAACTCAATAGCAAGCAAACAGAATAACCCAGTTTAAAAATGAGCAAAGGACCTGAATAGACGTTTTTCTAAAGAAGACATATAGATATCCAATAGACATATGAAAAGGTGCTCAACGTCACTAACCATCAGAAAAATGGAAATCAAAACCACAATGAGACATCACCTCACACCTTTTAGGATGACCAGTATGAAAAAGACAAAAGATAAGTCTTGGGGAGATTGTGGAAAAAAGGAAACACTTTTATATATTCAAGGCGGGAATGAACAAAATGGAAAACAGTCTGGAGGTTCCTCAAAAATTAAAAATAGAACTACAGCCCAGCAGTCCCACTTCTGGCTATATATCCAAAGGAGATGAAATCAGTAGCTCAAAGAGATCCCTGCACCTCCACATCAATGGCAGCTTTATTCACAGCAGCCAAGATGTAGAAAATACATAATTGTCCATTTGACAGATGAAGGGTTAAAGAAATTGTGGTAGATACATATACAGTGGAATGTTATTCAGTCTTTACAAAGAAGGCAGTTCTGCCATTTGAAACAATATGGATGAACCTGGAGGACATTGTGCGAAGTAAAATGAGACAGAAAAAGACAAATACTGCACGATCTCACCTACCTGTGGAATCTGAAAAAGTCAAACCCCTAGAAAGGAAGAGTACAATGATGGTTACCAGAGGCTGGTGGGAGAGGTTGGAAAGTGGGAGGTGTTGGTCAAAGATTGGGAACATTCACCTTATAAGATGAATAAGTTCTGGACACCTCACGTACAGCATGAGAACTAGAGTTAATAATAATGTATTGTGTACTTGAAATCGGCTAGGAGAGTGCATCTTAAGTGTTCGCATGGCAAAAAAGGTGGTTAACTATATGAGGTGATGGATATGTTACTTAGTATAAGTGTGGCAGTCATTTCACAATGTATGTGCCTATCATCGCATCACATTGTGGCCAGGCGTGGTGGCTGATTTCTGTAATTCCAGCACTTTGGGAGACTGAGACAGAAGGGTTGCCTGAGTCCAGGAGTTCGAGACTAGCCTAGGCAATGCAGGGAGATCTTGTCTTTACAAAAAATTTAAAAATTAACCAAGCATGGTGGCATGTGCCTGTGGTCCCAGCTACTTGAGAGGTTGAGGTGGGAGGACTGCTTGGACCCAGGAGGTCAAGGCTGCAGTGAGCTGTGATTGCACCACTGCACTCCAGCCTGGGTGACAAAGCAATACCCTGACACCCACACACCACAGTGTACTACCTAAATACACACAAATTCCATTTGTCAAGGACACTTCAGTAAATCTAGGGGGAAGAAAACCCCAACAATATGATCTGAAGCAGTATTTTCCAAATGTCTTTTGACCGGACCTACAGACAGTTTTACATAATGACTGCCCCCACACATCTGTATGCACGTAACTGAAATATACTGTTCACAAGGGAGTACTCACATTGAAAACCTGTGGCACACTGTGCTCCACTCCATTCCACGCCAGCCTCGTGCTGGCCCTGGCGCTCTGATGTGGCTTCAAGGCCCGTCACAGGCTGCAGCCCCCAGCGGAGGAGCTCCGGTGCTGGGATTCGTGATATCTCACGAACCCTTAGGCAGCCCTTGGAGTAGGCAAGTTCCTCTTCAGATGTAGCAGGGGTTCCGGTAGGTTGTGGCATTGCCGGTGGCATTGCCAGCAGGTACTCAGGTGAGCCCGACGTTCAGACTCGGTAGGTCCAGTGCTGTTACTGAGGGAGCTTGCATTTGAATTAGGGAGGCGTCCACGCCGGGATGTTGAAGGACTGCGTGTGGTGGGGAGAAGTCTTGTTGGAGCAGTGATCCCTGGGCAGCCCAGCCTCTGCCAGAGTGGCAGAAAACTTTCACACAGGGCTGCCTCTTCCTGGCCATGTATGGCGCAGGCAGTGTGCCTTGATCATGGGGCCCTGCAGCAGGGCCTGGAGCCTCGTGATAGAGCGTCCAGCCAGCCGCCTCTGGTCCTTTGAGGTGAAGCCTGTTTGGCAGTCAGGGCTGGTTGGACAGACAGGCGTGCAGCACCCACTTCTGAATCTTTCTGGTTGAGCAACCCAACATGTAAAGTAAGGCGGATGTGACGGTATTCCAGGTAAAGCCGGGCGCGCGGTGGGAGCTCCGTAAGTTCCAGTTGCCATTACGGCGTGGTTGAAGCTGACTTCCTGTTGGAAGTAGCACTTGAGCTTAAGACTCTGTCTGGATGGTGAGTCCTTAAAGTAAGACACTGTATGTTTTCTTGTTTTAATAATGGCAGACAGCAAATACAGGCCGAGATGGGACCAGGCAGAGACTACAGGGAGACAAATTTAGCCGATAAGATGGGAATCAGGCAAGTGGTGTCTCCAGACAACCTGGAATGAAATAACAAACCCATGGCCAGATCTTAGGTTAGATTGAAGAAAAGGCAACACAACAGACATTAAAAAGTACAAATCACGGGTGGATCACGAGGTCAGGAGATCGAGACCATCCTGGCTAACACAGTGAAACCCCGTCTCTACTAAAAAATACAAAAAACTAGCCAGGCGAGGTGGCGGGCGCCTGTAGTCCCAGCTACTCGGAGGCTGAGGCGGGAGAATGGCCTAAACCTGGGAGGTGGAGCTTGCAGTGAGCCGAGATTGTGCCACTGCACTCCAGCCCGGGAGACAGAGCGAGACGCCGTCTCAAAAAAAAGGAAAATTCAGTGAACTTTGTTTTGCATTTAGAGTTTGAGAATGATAGAGAGGTGTAACTACTCCAAAGGTTTGTTCCCAGGATGGTTCTCGTGGATGGAAGAGGTGAGTGTCACGGAGGAGCACTTTCTGCTTGATACATGGGGAATTTAGGGGTCACATGGGATATGTGGTTGGAGCTGGGGAGTCCACTGGACAAACCGGTTCTGGCTTTGTCCACAGGCATACCGCCATGCCGTTCCAGCCCTCGGAACAGGTGTGGGCAGGTTTGGGAGGAGGAGCATAGAGAGAACAGAGGGCAGGTGTCCACCCTGGGGGCCACCTGCGGGGCTGCACCTTGACCTGGCCCCAGCAGCCCCTTTGATTCACAAGCAAAACCTCTTTCTTCGTGAGGCACTTTGGATACTGAGTAGCAAACCCTTTCCGTGGGGTTCTAAGGCGAACCAGTCTTCACTGAGCTGTGCTTGATACACAGACTTTTTCTAAGTTTATTTTTTATGCATTTAAGAATGCACAGAACATCCTCACATACTCAGAGCGGGTGGGATGAATTCTTCCCTCCTCCTTCGTCAGCACGCAGTTTACTAAGGGCCTCTTAGGTGCCCGTCACAGCCTGCGCTGGCTGTTTGCGTGTTCCCATGAGTGGGAGGTGTGAGCTCGTTGCTCGCACAGTCAAGAGTCTGGCCAGGAACGTGGGTGCCGGTGGTGGCCCAGGTTCTGCATGTGTGGGGCTGTGCAGGCTGCCACCTGGGAAGGACCAGGGAAAGTCCCAGCGACCTTTGCGGATCCGTCAACTCCGTGGGAGGAAGTGGTGTTCCGCCAAGGCCTGAGAATGTGCAGGCCGAGCGATAGGAAATAGCCACATCTCTCTTCGTCGTCATCTGCAAACTACGCATTTTATTGTAAGCGATGTGCCCTTCCAGCTTCAGTCCTGGTCCTGTGAAGAATAATCCATCTCACCAGTCTCAGGCTTCTGCAGTTTATAGGCGCCTGAGGCTCCTGGGCTCAGATTCTTCTGAATTGCCTTTCTTGACCCTTTCCCTCTTTGCCTTGACATTTATCTCTTAACAAGAAACAGACACACAGAACTGTGATTGGTTAGGGAACCGCCCGTCACTACTCTGCAAACATGTAGCCACCACCCATGGCTGTGTTTCCAGAAACCCACAAAGCTTCTGTTTGTGTAGTTGGTTTCCTAGACTTCTAGCAAGATGATGTCTCAATCTGGTCTCTCTGAAAGCGAAGCCACAATGTCATCGCGCACCCATCTCCCCAGGTGACAGGTTTTCAGCCTGTCTGGCAGTCACTCTTCAGGGCCCTCCATGCCCAGGCCTCCCTCCCACAGACTCAGTCAGTACCGAGGCTCAAGTGCCATGTGACCTTCCTCCATTTCCCTGTGCTCTTCGCAGACTTCATCACAACCTTACAATGTTCTCTGTGATCTTCAGAACCCAAGAAGCATTTCTTGAAAACTTCACCTGTGAGAACTCGAAGCCAGGTTATTTTATAAAGCAAATCAATATTACCTCCTGTACTCTTTAAGCCTTTTTTTTTGCTTCTTTTTGAGTTATAGTTTTTCTTCATAGATCTAAAAAGTTACTTATAGAGCCATTTGAAACTCATTTTATTGTTTCCTCTGATAATATGACTGAGAAATATGAGCTTTTTCATGGAGAAGTATATCCCTTGGCCCACACCAAGGCAGATATAAAATCAGTAGCATGCAGAGAAAGTGAGTGGAGTAGCACACCATGATTTCCTGCAGGAAATACCCTCCTCTCCCCCACTTCTTTTATTCCACGCCTGGAGCAAAACTAGACTAAGGTGACCCATTTTCTTCTAGCCAGGGGAAGAAGGCGTTGCAGTGATATGTCTGCAGGGAGAGCGTCTTTTAGAGCACATGCTCCTCTTAAGTGCAGGATGCTGTGCTGCTGGATGTGCATGTAGAGGCCAATGTTTGATTCGGCTTTGAATCTCTACCACTTTGGAATTGGTATCCATTCAAATGCATATGTGTCTTGCTAAGCAAAAAAAACCAAAAAAACAAAAAAACAAAAAAAACCGCGAGGGGATTTGAGAAACAAGTTTTCAGGAGCACTGATTATGACCATCAGCTCCCTAGGACATGAAATGGATGCTTCAGAATGTCCCAGAGCTGTCCGTGGCCATCGTGTGCATGTGCACCTGACTCTGTAAATGCTCTAGAGTATAGTATGGCCATTGTGTGCATATGTCCTCAACTGACTGAATGCTCTAGAGTGTACCTCAGCCATTGTGTGCGTGTGTTCTTGACTCACTGTGAATGTTCTAGAGTGTGCCTCGGCCATTGTGTGCATGTGTTCCATACTCACTGTGAATGTTCCAGAGTGTACCTCAGCCATTGTGTGCGTGTGTTCTTGACTCACTGTGAATGTTCTAGAGTGTACCTCAGCCATTGTGGCCATTGTGTGTGTGCTTGACTCAATGTGAATGTTCTAGAGTGTACCTCGGCCATTGCGTGCATGTGTTCTGGATTCACTCTGAATGTTCCAGAGTGTACCTCAGCCACTGCGTGCTTGTGTTCCTGACTCACTGTGAATGTTCTAGAGTGTGCCTCGGCCATTGTGTGCTTGTGTTCCTGACTCACTGTGAATGCTCAAGAGTGTACCTCGGCCATTGTGTGCTTGTGTCCTCAACTGACTGTGAATGCTCTAGAGCGTACCTCGGCCATTGTATGTGTGTGTTCCAGACTCATTGTGAATGTTCTAGAGTGTACCACGGTCATCGTGTGCATGTGCACCTGACAATAAATGCTCTAAAATGTACCACAGCCATTGTGTGCATGTGTCCTCAACTCACTGTGAATGCTCTAGAGTGTACCATGGTCATGGTGCGTGTGTGCACCTGACTCTGTAAATGCTCTAGAATGTACCATGGCCATCATACACATGTGCACCTGACTCACTGTGAATGCTCTAGAGTGTACTTCGGCCACTGCCACTGTATGTACCTGACTCTATAAATGCTCTAGAATGTACTACAGCCATTGTGTGCGTGTACCTGACTCTAATGCTCTAAAATGTACCATGGCCATTGTGTGCGTGTGTCCCCACTCACTGTGCATACTGTAGCGTGTACCTCAGCCATTGTGTGCGTGTGTTCCTGACTCTATAAATGCTCTAGAATGTCCTATGGCCATTGTGTGTGTGCATACCTGACTCATTTTAAATGCTCTATGGCAGTAGTCCCCAACATTTTCAGCACCAGGGACCAGTTTTGTGGAAGACAATTTTTCCATGGACCAGGGTGGATGGTTTTGGGATGAAACTTCCACCTCAAATATCAGGCATTAGATTCTCATAAGGAGTGCACAGCCTAGATCCCTCACGTGCACAGTTCACAACAGGATTCCTGCTCCTGTGAGAATCTAATGCCTCCTGATTTGACAGGAGACAGAACTCAGGCTGTAATGTCACTTGCCCACTCCTCACCTCCTGCTGTGTGGCCACTTCCTTACAGGACATGGATTGATGCCAGTCCATAATCCTAGGGTTGGGGACTCTTGCCCTGAGAATGTACTTGGGCCATCATGTGCCTGAGTGAATGCTGTGAATGCTGCATTGAATGCTCTAGAGTGTACCAGAGCCATGCAGGGTGTGCACCTGACTCACTGTGAATGTCTAGAGTGTACTAGAGCCATGCTGGGTGTGCACCTGACTCACTCTGAGTGCTCTAGAGTGTACCAGGGTCGTGTTGGGTGTGCACCTGACTCACTGTGAATGTCTAG